>NW_024755045.1:0-29740 GCF_018991925.1 Homarus americanus | reverse complement strand
GAGACCTACACCTGGAGACCTACACCTAGAGACCTACATCTGGAGACCTACACCTAGAGACCTACACCTGGAGACCTACACCGGGAGTCCTACACCTAGAGACCTACATCTGGAGACCTACACCTGGAGACCTACATCTGGAGACCTACACCTAGAGACCTACATCTGGAGACCTACACCTGGAGACCTACATCTGGAGACCTACACCTAGAGACCTACATCTGGAGGGCTTACGTACACAAGTTTTATGTGTGCACCAGGAAGGATCCAGATATAGTCCGGCTTTTCTCAGTGTCTGTAAATCTATTTTTGAAAATGTGTGTATGTGTGTGTGTATGTGTGTGTGTGTGTGTGTGTGTGTGTGTGTGTGTGTGCTACTAACGAATGATGACTGTCAAATATTACTCATGATTATCACTCGTATCATCATAAAGTCACAGTATTGGAGGAGACGGTGTTACGTGCGGCTGAATTATCCTGTTGGTGGGTAATTGGGGGAATTATCAACTTGTTGCTGCTATTTACTGAGTTATTATACCTGTCGGAGTTAATTAACCTTGACGGAGGTATTAAGATTATTTATATTCTTATAGTTTAGATCTTACTGATTTTCATTATTGTTATACACTTCTGTTAATGAATTGATACGTTTCCATTATATTTATCTAATTTATTTCAATCCTGTACTTAATAATCTGCTAAATGTATTAAAATTGTGTAGTGTTTGTTTCGCTGTATCTTATCGTTAATGTCTGTAAATATCGTTAAATTATTATTTTGTATTACGTTGCGATTTTTTTTCTCGGTATAAATGGAAATTGTTGAATGAAAAATGAATAAAAGAAGTCTTAGTAATTTATGGTATAATTCGAAAAATGTTAAATGAACTGTCTATATTGGAATAAGATAAGAGATGATAGAGAAAGATAAGAAAACAGACAGAAAGATATTGGGATAACCAAATAGACAGACAAACAATGAGAGGATATTTGAACCAAGATCTACAGTACGTCAAAGGCACTACCTCCACCACCACTACCAAGAACACCACCCTCATCACCACCATCACCACCACCACCACCACCAATATCACTACTACTACTAATATCACTACCACCAACACCATCAAGAACATCACCACCATCATCACCAGGAGCACAAAACACCATCACCACCCCAATATCACTACCACCAACACCATCAAGAACATCACCACCAGGAGAACAAAACACCATCACCACCAAAAGTATCACCGCCACCCCAATACCACCATCACCACCACCATTATTGCCACCACTACCAACCATCACCAACACCAACGTCACCATCACCACCAGGCGCCAACATAGCCTCAAGTGTAGCGAGCGCCTCATGGCCGCCGCCGCATCTTTATCTTCCATATTTCCTTGGCCATAATCCCCGAGGCCGTTCCCAGTCGGTCTTGGCCCAGTTCCACCATTCTGCTAACACACACACACACACACTCTCACACACACACACACACACACACACACGCACACACACACTCTCACACACACATACACACAAACACACACACCCATGTCACCATCAACCATACCAAGACCATGGTTATGCACATCAACCTCTCCGACATTGTCCCCATCTCCTTCCATTACTCTAGGTCCGAACACACTCCAGGCTTGTAGATTCATGAAGCTCCTCAGGCGTCACCATAAATAAACTAATTAAAACCACGTCAGTGAAGTTATCAAACCAGTTTCCGTTCCCACTCCCTACGCCGACTCCAAAGTCCTCGAAGTTCTGCACACGAGCTCAGCGTTTACACAACATTCATATTCCTGCTCACCTATGCCTCCCCCACCTGGTCTTCTCCCAAATGCCACACAACGTAAACACCTAGAAAGTGCAAAAGAGGGCATGCAAGATTATTCTCCTTCCTACTCCACATATCAAGGCTCAACACACTGACCCTTTCGACTCACTGACCATCACCACGACTCCCATCTGCAAATTCCCAGGCAGTTTCCACACCATCCCCGACACCGGCTCCACTACCACCTGAAATCCCTAGTCCGAGAATTGCTGTTCGACACCACAACCGCATCCAGCCCATACGTGCACGAACTGATCGCTATAAGAACAGCCCAGTCCCAACCATTGTAAAAATTATCAATAACTTGTAATAAATCAGTGTATTCACTCCCAGTAAACACTGCTCCTTACACTGTCACTATGTTGAAATGAACTGTAGTTTGAGCTTTTCTCCATCTAGTTATTATATATCTTATTTGTATCACTTATGTTACTTGTATATTATTTGTAATTCGAAACCCATTCCCCAAATATGTAACTGTATATTTTCAGCCTTCTGGCTGCCAAGCTCTTTCAATAAACCGTTAATTATTATTATTATTATTATTATTATTACACACACATATGGTCCAGGCTTTCCGGCGAGTGTTTGTGTGGAACCTAGAGGATGACCGGAGAGAAGGTCATAAAGATTGGTCTGTATGTCAGTAGACGTTTGATAAGTTTACAGAGGATGATCCGAGACATTGTTTACAAGTTACAGTATCACCAAATGTTCCAATGTTCTCTTAGGATGACTTGATAGTTCATATGTTTATTTAATACTAAAGGAACTATGTCTGCCTAATTGTAATTTTATCCTCGTGGTTGGTTCAGGCTCTTAACCAGCTTAGTCTGTTCTTACAGGTGCCTTAACAGGGGAAAAAGAGAAGCCAAATTAAACATATATTTATAATGTCGTAGATATATGTCACTGTTACTATTTATAAACTGAGTATAGTTATTGCTAGATTTAACCAAACTTAACCTAACCCAACCCAACCTAACCCAGGTAGTGTAGGGTAATTAATCAGCAGGTGAAAATATCAATTAGCTGGGCAAATCTTGTGTTATGCTTAATTTACGCTATTGACGTTTCTTCGACCCAGGGCTTTAATGAGAGACAAGCAGACGACGATAAGTAAATAAAATATAAATGGGAGAAACGATAAATGTTACAGGAAAATAAATAAAAGAATAGGGTAAATAATGTTGATAGTATTGAGAAATTACCTAACTTTTGCTCGACTGTGGGAAGCTTGAGAGAGGAAGTAGACAAATGGTGAACAGAGGGACAGAGGAAGTGGGAGAACAGACGTAACGGGAGGTGAGGAAACATAACGGATGATAATGATGATGTGTGTTGCAATGACGTTAAGCTTTTCCTGTCTAGGGTGTATATGCGAGAGACAGACAGACACAGACAGACGCACAGAGAGAGAGAAAGAGAGAGAGACAGTCAGACAGTCAGAGAGAGAGAGAGAGAGAGAGAGGATAGACAGAAACAGTCAGACAGTCAGAGAGAGAGAGAGAGAGGATAGACAGAAACAGTCAGACAGTCAGAGAGAGAGAGAGAGAGAGAGAACAAGCAGACGAATAAAGAAAAAAGAAGAAGCCCCAAAGAAGTAATGACTGACATAGAATAAAAGTAAATACTTAAAACAAACAGGAAAATGACATAAAAAGTAACAAAAAAGGAAATGGAAGAGTAAATAATAGAATAAATAAATAAATAAAACACTTGCATGATGGAGATATTTGTTAGGTTATATTATCTAGTTAGGAGGCGCTGGTGGGTGACCATCAAGAGATATACAGGTTGACAACCCTTTATCCGAAATTCCGAAAACCGAAAGTTTTTTGTGGGGCATTATTTTTTTTTTATTTATTTTTTTTTACAGGGATTATTAGCCCAGCCAGGCACAGATCACTGACCCACATCGGGGCCTGGGGGGCGAAAATGTAATAGTAATAATAATTATAATAATAATAATAATTATTCATAGTAAATAAAATTTTTAATAATTATACACCAAAATAAAATAATAATGATTACAATAATAATAATAATAATAAAATATAATAATAATAATAATAATAAAATATAATAATAAAATTAATAATAATAATAATAACAATAATACTGTAATAATAAAATAATAGTACAGTAAAGAAATACAAGAATGAAAAAAAGATCAAAAGTGAGAAACACGACCTAGACCTATGAATTATTATTATTATAATTTTTATTATATTTTAGACCCCCAGGCCCCAATGTGGGTCAGTGATCTATGCCCGGGTGGGCTAATAAAAAAAAAAAAAAAAAACCCTAAACATTCTGAAAACCGAAATGCCTCTGACCCCAAGGATTTCGGATAAAGGATTGTCAACCTGTACAACACCCTGGTGACGACGACGAGGATAAGGAGGAGGGTACACCGAACTGTCACCACTTACTAGATAATACTGACGTGTTCCTCTCTCTCTCTCCTACCCTACCTGACAGACACACTCCCTGACAGTCAAACATACACACTCCCTCACTCATATACTGTACGGTCTGGTTGGAAGGCGCCAAGATCGTCGGCTTTTCCAGCGTCTGTTGTTGTTGTTGTTGTTGTTGTTTTGGTTCTTCCGTTTCGTTTATCTTTTTAAGTATTATCTTTTATTGATGATTTTCTTCTTCTATTTGATCCTTTCTTTAATTTTTTACCTTTCTTTTTTATTTCCTTCTTTACCTCAATTTCTTCCTGTTTTGTCATTTTCTTCCCTCGGTTATTATTACTGTATTTCTTTGTTTCTTCTCTCATTTGTTATCCATTTTTCTTCGAATTTGTTTTTTCTTCTATATCAAATGCCATTGAGATTTGAAAATAATAATACTAATAATAATAATAACAATAATAATAATAACAATAATAATGAAGATAATAATAATAATAATAATAATAATAATAACAATAATAATGAAGATAATAATAATAATAATAATAATAATAATAATAATAATAATAATAATAATAATAATAATAATAATAATAATAATAAAGATAATAATAATAATAATAATAATAATAATAATAATAATAATAACAATAATAAAAAAGATAATAATAATAAAGATAATAATAACAATAATAATGAAGATAATAATAATAATAATAATAATAATGAAGATAATAATAATAATAATAATAAAAATAATAATGAAAATAATAATAATAATAATAATAATAATAATAATAATAATAATAATAATAATAATAATAATAATAATAATAATAATAAAGATAATAATAATAATAATAATAATAATAATAATAATAATAATAACAATAATAAAAAAGATAATAATAATAAAGATAATAATAACAATAATAATGAAGATAATAATAATAATAATAATAATAATAATAATAATAATAATAACAATAATAAAAAAGATAATAATAATAAAGATAATAATAACAATAATAATGAAGATAATAATAATAATAATAATAACAATAATAACAATAATAACGAAGATAATAATTAAATAATAATAAATTAAATAATAATAGAAGATAATAATAATAATAATAATATGAATAATATAATAATAATAAACAATTATAAAAAAAGATAATAATGAATAAATAATAATGAAGATAATAATAATTAAAAAGATAATAATAATAATAATAATAACAATAATAATATAGATAATAATAATAATAATAATAATAATAATAATAATAATAATAATAATAATAAAGATAATAATAATAATAACAATAATAATAATAACAATAATAATATAGATAATAATAATAATAACAATAATAAAAATAATAATAATAATAATAATAATAATAATAAAATAAATAATAATAATAATAAAGAATAATAATATAGATAATAATAATAATATTAATAATAATAATAATAATAAAAATTATATTAACAACAATAATAATAATAATAATAATTATAATAATAATAATAAATACCTAACCATCTAAACTCATTATAAATTCATATATTCATTTTCATTGTATATTTTTATTTTTTCTACAGCTAATTGTACCTTGAAAAATTCTTTTATGTTCCGAGTGGCTGTCAGGTGCTCCGTCCTTCTCAGTCAAATTAACAGCGTTCTCTCCCCAACGTTCATCTTGCATTATTATAGTAGTGTTGACTTGTGTTCAGCGTTCTTCCTGCATTTGCCATCTCAATCTTTCCTCTCTTCTTTTTATTCACATTGTTTATGTCTCATCTTTCCCTCTCTATATTGACCGTCTTTCTCACCTCATTTTTCCCCCCTTTTCTTGTTTATTGTATATTTTTTCCTTTCTATCTTCGTCAACACTGTGGCGGCATCAGACCCGAACACACCCCTGACTTGTACAAGATGCAACACACCTGTCTAGTCCATCAAGGTATATTTTGGTTCTTCCAGGTGTACTTAAGTCCATTTCTTGAGTACGGTGTTATATGTATTAACCCCTTGAGTACAATGACTTAATCTCTTGAATACGATGATTTAATCCCTTGAGTACAACGATGGCGTCATATAGGTGTTAAGTCATCGTGGCGTACTCAGGGGGTGGTGTTAATACGTGGCGCCACGGGTTAGAATTTCACTGAATTTTATTTCATATTGTGAATTACAGTGATGTAGGAGATTTATATATAAAACCCCGTTAATATATGTGTGTGTATGTGTGTCATGTTAATTTTTTTTTCTTTTATCTTTACAGGTAAGTTTCCTGGCCTGACCAACAGCGTTTTCAAGACGATGCAGAGTAGGAGTAATAAATGTTTGTCTTCTCTCTCTCTCTCTCTCTCTCTCTCTCTCTCTCTCTCTAATAGATCCTGTGTTGTTCTCTTGAAAGTTGTGTATATTTCCGGCTAGAATGGCACTGACTCACCTCACCGTAAATGACACTTCAAGGTTGTGCCGTATATTGATTTTTAAACAGTAACACTAGAAAAAATCTCTGGGGAGGGGTCCAAATATTGTGTTTATTGATGTATAGTTTCGACCACATTAAAAATGAATAATCCCCTAGCAGCTCATTTCACCAGAAGACTAACCTAACCTAACCTAACCTAACGTACACCCCAAGGTAGTGATTGACTCGTGGAAAATGCCAACTCGTGCGTAAATTAACCAATCCTAACCTAACCTAACCTTGACCTATGACCTTTCGACGATAAAAAAATTGTAGTTTTAGGGTTGATTATGGTAAATATACAATGTGCAAGATATGAATACTGGGCTGTGAATTATTCTGCTCTCAAGTTATGCTACATTGAGGCGTATACATACAAACAGACAGGCAAATAGATGCAGACAGGTTTACACAGACAGGCAGGCAGACAGACAGATAGATAGACAGATAGACAGAAAGACAAAGAGGTAGAGAGACAGGCAGACAGACAGATAAGTAGACACAGACATGCAAACAGAGATACACACAGACAGGCAGTCAGACAAACAGGCAGACAGACAGACAGACTGGTAGATACAGACAGATAAACAAGCATATAGATAGACAGAAAGATTCAAACACAGATAGACAAACGGGCAGACAGACATACGAACCCGCTGGAGATGATTAGAATAACAAAGTCAATTTTGTAATCCTATTAGAGAGATAAAGATGATGGCTGGTCGCTTGTGTTCTTATATGGGAGAAATATATTATGTGGTTGTAGTGAAGGTCGTGGAATCTGACGAGGTTGTAGAGAGATGGTGTTTTAGCTGTGTTGAGTCATGTCAGTGGCTTTCTACCCTTGTTTTAGCTGTGTTGAGTCATGTCAGTGGCTTTCAACCCTTGTTTTAGCTGTGTTGAGTCATGTCAGTGGCTCTCTACCCCTGTTTTAGCTGTGTTGAGTCATGTCAGTGGCTCTCTACCCTTGTTTTAGCTGTGTTGAGTCATGTCAGTGGCTCTCTACCCCTGTTTTAGCTGTGTTGAGTCATGTCAGTGGCTTTCTACCCTTGTTTTAGCTGTGTTGAGTCATGTCAGTGGCTCTCTACCCCTGTTTTAGCTGTGTTGAGTCATGTCAGTGGCTCTCTACCCTTGTTTTAGCTGTGTTGAGTCATGTCAGTGGCTCTCTACCCTTGTTTTAGCTGTGTTGAGTCATGTCAGTGGCTCTCTACCCCTGTTTTAGCTGTGTTGAGTCATGTCAGTGGCTCTCTACCCTTGTTTTAGCCTTTGTTGAGTCATGTCAGTGGCTCTCTACCTTCACTTCTGGTAACTGTTAAACGATGATTTGTATTGATAAAGAGTTGCGTTAGACACTTTTCATGCGTTTAATATGTTACATAGCTAGGATGTATTTTTTTTTTAGCCTGTGTTTTGTACTGTACGTCAAACAAGATGGGACGCGGGGAATTTCGTGAAAAGCCTCTTATTCTCAGGTGTGTAAAGAACTGTTGCAAAATTAGGTGAATTATCATATTCAGTCAGTTTTTTTAATTCATTTAAGTACTATCTGTAACTATAGTCTAATACAGACATATAATTACTTAACGAACTGTAATTTAAGTATAGCCCCCCCAAAATGTCACCTATAAAACCCATCCTTTTTTTCATATGCTTAACGAACTGTATGTAACTCGGGGGAAATTCTGCGTTAAACCCATTCCTGGTCAACTTGGCAACCGGTGAAAATCATAGGAACAAATGTAAATAAACGCGACGGGACGTGTTTTGGGGAACAGCTGACTCCCTGAATTAGCTGACCTCCCTCGACACTGCTAATTCGACCCCTGAGTTACTCCGCTGTGAGGGTCGTTTTTCCGGTGCACGAGAGTTTCCGTAAATATTGCTAATATGAATTTGGACGGTGGCCACGGTGTGTGATGCAGCTTGATATATGGTCATTATATGTTGGGTATGCTGGTGATATATCGTGATGGAGGGGGAGGGAGAGGGAGGGGGGGGGTATTCACACTACAGTACTCTGTTATTACTTTACTATCCGTGTCGTTCTCTTCCATTTTCTCCTCCCATTCCTCTTTCTCCACCTCCTTCATGTTATCTTCCTCTATCTTTTTCTTTCTTCTGCTCCCCTATATACCCCTTTTTCTCCACTTCCTCTCTTTCCTTTTCTTTCTTTCTCGCCTATTATTTTTTCTCCTTTTCCTCCTCCTGTTTTTCCTCATTTTCTTCTCCTTTCTTCCATTCCTTTTTTTCCTCTTCTTCTTGACTCGAGACAAGCAAATAGTCACAAATTCATACACAAACTTACGTACACGTGAACGAGCACACGAGCGTGTACACAAGAACGTACACACGGACTTAATCAGGAAATATCACATGTATACACGAACTCACAGACACATATATACAAAGGCACTCAAACTATCCAACCAGGAGCGAACTCGTGGAAATGGTTTTAAATTAGACGAATCTAGATTTAGGCGCGAGATAGGTAAACACTGGTTTGGAAATAGTAGTGGATGAATGGAACAAGTTACCGAGCAGCATCATTAACTCGAACACGCTGGGTGGCTTCAAACATAGGTTGGATGGATAAATGAGCGATACTGGTTGGGTGTAAACGGGAGAGGCCCAGTATGGGCCAATAGGCCCGCTGTAGTTTACTCCATTCTTATGTTTTTATATATACATGAACACATGCATGGAAGTATACATGACCGCACACATGAAAGCACATAAAACATAACCATGAACGTTCGGGTAGATGTATACACAAACACACACATGAACATATATCATAATATTATAACAAACATGGAAAGTACACATGAAAGCGCACACAAACTAATACTTACACACGGACTGACACTCACTCGCTTTCGTGCGGCCTACCATATTGGCCATTCCGACCTCACTTATGTACACTAAAACGAGTTATGAATAAAACTCAATTTACATACATACATACATACATACATACGTACATACATACATACATACATACATACATACATACATACATACATACATACATACATACATACATACATATCAAATAAAATCATTACATAATAAACACCTTGAAAACAAAACATATTACAATATATCCCAATTTACATTTATACACTTCAGAGAAAATACAGAAACCAAAATTACAGGTCTTGTTGTTTCTGTGCCGTACTGTACTGTATGTTTTCCAAGCTTTAATAGTTTATTCTTTTAATTGTTTCTGGCGACAGTTAGAGTTTTGATCACATATTTAAGTCACACTGAGGATAATGAACAGTGATGTGGATGGTGAACAGTGATGTGGATGGTGAACAGTGATGTGGATGGTGAACAGTGATGTGGATGGTGAACAGTGATGTGGAT
The DNA here is from genome assembly GCF_018991925.1 of Homarus americanus. Lineage (NCBI taxonomy): Eukaryota > Metazoa > Arthropoda > Malacostraca > Decapoda > Nephropidae > Homarus > Homarus americanus. The sequence goes on along the minus strand of NW_024755045.1, from coordinate 19,601 downwards.
GGTGAACAGTGATGTGGTGAACAGTGATGTGGTTGGTGAACAGTGATGTGGATGGTAAACAGTGATGTGGATGGTGAACAGTGATGTGGATGGTGAACAGTGATGTGGATGATGAACAGTGATGTGGATGGTGAACAGTGATGGATGGTGAACAGTGATGTGGATGGTGCACAATACTGTGGTTGGGAACAGTGATAATGGTTGGTGAACAGTGATGTGGATGGTGAACAGTGATGTGGATGGTGAACAGTGATGTGGATGGTGAACAGTGATGTGGATGGTGAACAGTGATGTGGATGGTGAACAGTGATGTGGATGGTGAACAGTGATGTGGATGGTGAACAGTGATGTGGTTGGTGAACAGCGATGTGATGGTGAACAGTGATGTGGATGGTGAACAGTGATGTGGTTGGTGAACAGTGATGTGGATGGTGAACAGTGATGTGGATGGTGAACAGTGATGTGGATGGTGAACAGTGATGGCGGATGGTGAGACAGTACTGTGGTTGGTGAACAGTGATGTGGATGGTAGAACCAGTGATGTGGATGGTGGCAGACAGTACTGTGGTTGGTGAGCAGTGATGATGGATGGTGAACAGTGATGTGGATGGTGAACAGTGATGGTAGGTGGTGAACAGTGATGATGTGGATGGTGAACAGTGATGGTTGGTGAACAGTGATGTGGATGGTGGTACCAGTGATGTGGATGGCAGCGAACAGTACTGTGGTTGGTGAATTTTTCTGAGTGATGTGGATGGTGAACAGTGATGGATGGTGAACAGTGATGTGGTATGGTGAACAGTGATGTGGATGGTAAACAGTGATGTGGATGGTGAACAGTGATGTGGATGGTGAACAGTGATGTCTATGGTGAACAGTGATGTGGATGGTGAACAGTGATGTGGTATGGTGAACAGTGATGTGTTTGGTGAACAGTGATGTGTTTGGTGAACAGTGATGTAGATTACAGACGGTGACAAGGATGTCAGACAAACAGGAATGGCAGACAGTATCAGAGATGGCAGACAGTAACAGGAATGGCAAACAATATCAGGGCTGGCAGACAGTAACAGGAATGGCAGACAGTAACAGGGATGGCAGACAATATCAGGGATGGCAAACAATATCAGTGATGGCAGACAGTAACAGGAATGGCAGAGAAGTAACATGAATGGCAGACAGTAACAAGAATGGCAGACAGTAACAGGGATGGCAGAAAGTATCAGGGATGGCAGACAGTAACAGGGATGGCAGACAGTATCAGGGCTGGCAGACAATAAGGTAGACAATGGGGGTAGCTTTTGGGTTGTGATACGCGACCACTCACACTGACAGGTATTGAGACCCCGCAGGTGAGGAACTTGACAGCTGTTGTTGGTGTTAACGTGAATTATCTGTGCAGTTGTTGAGAGACGTAGAGCGATATTGGCGTTTAAGAGTTTAACTTCTGTCCGTCGGTTTTGTGTAGGTGTGTTTTTTGTGTAGGCGTGTTTTGTGTAGGTGTGTTTTTGTGTAGGTGTGTTTTTGTGTAGGAATTCTGGTGAGCAGGTGTGTTCTTTAATGGGAGTGTTGCAGGTGTGTTTTCTACAGCTGTTTTTGTGCTGATGTTTTTTTTCATCAGATGGATTTTTCAACAGGTGTGTATTTCAGCAGGTGTGTTATTTTGTGCAGGTGTTTAGATTTGAGTGTCTGGTTTGAAATGGTGAACACACACACACACACACACACACACACACACACACACACACACACACACACAAGTCAGTTTATCAGTAACAAACACAAACTGACATTATTGTCACGTAAGGAAGAAGATCTGTCACTCTCATTGGTCCTTCTGTCAATCACTCCTCAAGATTATAACTGACAAGATAGACGGACCATCAGAATAACTTTAATAAGGACAAAATTACGAATATTGTATTACGCTTCAACATACGTATTACATGTTAGTATTTAAGTGTTATTATCAATCTTTATTATTTAAATATAATTGAATTCCTAATAAATGAAATAGGAAAACAAAATTAAACCTGAATAACATAACATAACATAGCAACATAACATAACATAACAACATAACATAACATAACAACATAACATAACATAACAACATAACAAAACAACATAACATAACATAACATAACAACATAACATAACATAACAACATAACATAACAACATAACAACATAACATAACATAACAACATAACAAAACATAATTTCATTCCTGTTTACTGACTGGTGTTTCAATATGCAATGATATATAAGGATAAGAGGCTGTAAATCTAAACTATCTTGCCTCACAATATGTTACACCTGGCAATCACACAATAGAACAATAGTCACACACCCCTTTATACTAATCGAAATTGATTTAACCTAATTTAACCTTATCTAACCTTATCTAATCTAACTTAACCTCACCTAACCTAACTTTACATTACCTAACCTAACTTAACCTAACCTAGCTTTACCCACCAACACCTTAACGTCCAGTATCATAACGTTAACACAGCCAGTAACACTTACCTTTTCTTTACATTAATTAGACTACATCATCAACAAATATACCTCTCACTGTGTAGATGGTCAACATATGCAAATTAGAAACACAACTTAAGCAGCTATTATTAAGACATAACCATTACCGGATTACCATACAAATTGTTTCAGACACAACGTAGAAAAAAAAAGTGTCACTCCTGGTAATATAAACCGCGTTTTCTTTGAGGCTTTTTCTCGTGTGTCTTGAGGGCATTATAAGCTGTTGAGAGCAAATAAGAGTCACATATCATTACAAGGGATTAAATTTACTCTCTCACCTCATGACATATTTATTAGACTTCGATTATTCTCCCCATTGTGTTTTATCAGTCTAGCAGAGCCACTATCAGGCACTGAACTGGCACTGTTATATGTAATGATGACCTAAGTAAGATTAAACTCTCTTTTGTGTATTTTGTTAACTCATCCTGTATATATTTCTTTATATTACTGTATGGTGCTCTCCTCTTCTCTCCTCTCCTCTCCTCTCTTCTCCTCTCCTCTCTTCTCCTCTCCTCTTCTCTCCTCTTCTTCTTCTCTCTTCCTCGTAACTACTTGTTAACAAAAGTATGACTATATGTATTGATTACTCTCTTTCTCTCTCTCTCTTAACTTTTACGACTACTACACCTATCCTTCTTTATCGCCCTCTTACTCCCCCCCTCCCCCTCATTAATTGCTATGTAATCTGCCCTTGTATTTCTCTTTACCTCCCTACCTACTCTTCTTAATTCCTCTTTCTTTAATATTCTTTCCCTTCATTCATTCCCACACCCTCCTTTCTTATCTTCCGTTCCTCCACTGTTCTTCATATTTATTCCATACCTTTGCCCTATACCTCTGTCCCATACCTCTGTTCCATACCTCTGTTCCATACCTCTGTTCCATACCTCTGTTCCATACTTCCACTCTGATTTACATAATTTCCGTCGTATTTTTGTAAACGTAAACCCAAAGTAACTTAAATTGTAACTATGATTTAGTGATTAATATATTAATAAGATTAATCTAAAACTTAATTATATTTGATATTGTGATTTATTTAATTTCGTATTACTAATAACGTATATCACTGTTTACGTGCTACCAAAATTAATTATGCTTGAGACTCGCCTCTTATAATATCACAATGTATTAAGTGTAAATACAAACAAACAAAGATATAATTATACATATATATTACTGTCCTTTACTAACTTCGTATGTAACTTAATGACAACTGTATTAAATTCGCAGTGATAAAAATGCATTTAACTTCGTAGTAACAGCTGTATTAAAATCGTAGTGATAAAAATGCTATTAATTTGCTAGTGATAACAATGCATTTAACTTCGTAGTAACAGCTGTATTAAATTCGTAGTGATAAAAATGCTATTAACTTGATAGTGATAACGAAGTATATAACTCAAGGATTAAGACAAGAACCCAACAGTGGGGCCAGAAAATGAGAAATCTTGAGCCGTGGCAGACGACTTGACAAGTTCCAGCAGTTCCTCACCGTCGCTGCCAAACTTTTTCCCCCCGGTAAGGATTTGTTGAGACTTCGCCTGTCAGTTTATTGTTAACCCTTTTTGGGGATTATTATCGTATTATTGACTATGTGACGACTGTTGGGTCCTCAGCTGTCTGTCCCTCCCCTCTCTCGTCCCCTACACCCTCTTTCTCGTCCCCCCACCCACGTCTTGGTGGCTAGGAGAATGTATCTACTGTTTGTAAACACATGTGATCAAAATTCTATTGACACGGCAATATCTGGTACCTACGAGTATTTTTTGTTCATACTGGTATTGGTGTAATACAAGCGAATACTGATGTACAGTTTAAATTACGTCATATTAACACTATGAAAAAATACCCTATTAACCTGCCTCAACCTTAAGTAGAGGCCAAACGTTGCCGTAAGAATTGAGGGAGTTTCGTCCTCAACTATACAATACTATTCAATAAAGTCTTATACTGTTATCATTGTAAGTCTCTTAACCGCTGCGTGTATCTCAATCTGCATCTGTACATGCATGTGACCTATGGAAGCGTAATATCGATTATGGTGTAGCACTCGGCTTGCTTTTAGATCCAATGGTCGTCGGTTCGAGTCCCACGGCAGACATGTCTACATGTAATGTTTGTAGAGTCTCGAGTTAAGTCTCAAGTCGTTGTCGTAGTTGATGAGTCTCAAGGCAAGTCGCGAGTCTTTTTTAATGAGTCTCAGGTCAAGTCTTGCGTCAGTACGGATATTTTTGTTTTCGTTTACATATTACTTTAGGACTGTGCTGAAAAGTTCTGAAGCTGTACGTCTAGCTAGTTAAGTACATTAAGCCTTACTCAACCCTCATTTGGCTGGAACTACCTCATCCTCTTACTCCACCACTGTTACACTAGACTCAATCACTGAGAGTCTACCTCATCCTCTTACTCCACCACTGTTACACTAGACTCAATCACTGAGAGTCTACCTCATCCTCTTACTCCCTCCACTGGTCGAAGTCTAACAAGAAAAAAGTTAGTGTTTTGTTGCTCGTATTCCCAGCTAGTTTTCGCCTTAAAATGCTGAGTGAAGATGAATATGATAGTGATGTATACAGACATCAGAGACTCAGACAGGGACACTAGTGAAGACGACATCTGACGCCATTGGATGGAACCAAGCAGTGGTTCTCATCTTGGGTTACACCGAACCTAAAAATGACGCTGACTGATTTCAAGAGTTCCACAAGAAAATAAAATATTAATTTAGTCTACATACTTTTCTTCAAACGCCATTGGAAAGTCTGATATTGAGTGAAAGTGGTAGATCATTCCATAGTTCAGTATACACGAAAGTTTTCTTATACAGCAACACGTTATGAGTCACTACTTGCTCTTGTTCTATAATTGTGATGATTACGAACCATTTCCACGTGATATTTTAGGCGGTCTTGAGCACTACTATTGATGATGCGATACATATGACCAAATTCTTACTTCTTCTCTATATTCAAAACTGACTTGTGTTCTGGGAGGAACATTAAGTGTATATCTTACTACTTTGGTTTGCATATCCTGTATCGTACCCTTTAATTACTGTGTAAGGCCACATGCACACTCGAAATAACGTTGAATCAAAGTTGATTCAAGATTTTTTTCTAGTAAAAATTTCAGTTATGCCTTTAGAAGAAATTGAATTTATTAGCACTTTTATAAATTATCTTTGAGTCTTGATCCTTCTCTTTCGCCTTTTATCTTAAACTAAATTTTAAAGGGAGTCATTAGACTAGTTCACAAGCACCTTTACGGATATTGCGATGTTAAATCAACTCGCAAGTCAAGAGAGGCGAAGCTCGAGTCAAGTCCAGTCCAAGTCAAGTGTCAAGCCCCCACCACAAGAACTCGAGTCCGAAGGCGTACTCTTCAGTATACAGTACTGTGTCCGAACTGCCCTGTGATAACCATTGTCACTTGCACTTTTTATTGGTGCTGTCGCAAATTCTTTGACGTCACAGTCGGCAATAATAATAACAATAAAAGTCACAGAAATAATAATAATGATGGAGATAATGCCAATTAGCTACAAGAATCACTGTACGTTGTAATAATTATGTTAAATGTGATAATTAATATCTTAATTTCTTATCAGCAAGCCTCTCATAAGGACCCTGGGGTACTCACACCTACTATAGCCAATAGTACAGGAGAGAGAAAACAATATACTGTATAATGAGACAACACTGTGAGAGCCATGATCATGACACAGGCGTATGACTTAAAGATTCTTATATAACCTTGAGTGTTTGTAACTTTGTATCAGTGATTCTGATTCTCGTCCTTATGATGCTTCATTACCACCCACCTCGGCACTCGTTACTGTCATCCACTGTTGGCATCACCTTACTGTCATCTAACATTGGCATTCTGCACTGCCATACTACAGTAGCACTATTGTCATCCACCATTGATACTCTCCACTGTCATCCAGCATTGGCACCTGTCACTGTCCGTCACTGTCAACCATCATTTGCATCTGTCACTGTCAACCATCACTGGCACCTGTCAGTCATCCAGGATTGGCATCCGCCACTCTCTCCCAACATTGGCACCCCGCACTACACATATTAACCACCATTTACACCCATAGGCACCCATCACTTGGCACCCATCACTGGCACCCATCACTGGGACCCATTGATCATAGGTGTCGCACTGCCATTTCTAGTTCGTCTCTTGACAAGGGAGACAAAGAGCTGCATTCACCTCCCTGGGGACGTCGTCTTAGTCGTTCTTGTGATTGTCGTCGTCGTCAGCCTTAACAGAAGACTATGTACATCCGCTGACGAGGTTTCTGATAATTTTACTACTGGATGTATTGCTGACAGCGAACCACCCACTCCAACGGTTCAGGCTTAAAAAAAAAAATGTCCAAAAAAAATTACACAAAAAGTTAGTTCACAATAGATAAAAAAGGATTATTGAATATTGTGGTTTTATTTGGTCGACCCTTGGTATTGGTGTGACGCAGGAGTACAGTATATCAGACACCGGGTTCATATTCTTTCATGCCTGCCTGGTGGGGAGAGGGTGGAAGGGGAGGTGAGGGTGGAGGGGAGTGAGGGTTGGGGAGGGGAGGGTGGAAGGGGAGTGAGGGTTGGGGAGGGGAGGGTTGGGAGGAGGGGGGGAGTATAAATTTCGACTCTTGCTTTTTAATGTTATTGTTCGGTGCCAGGAAGTGACGATATTTTGGTTGGCTGACTTATTTTTTAGGGATTAATAGGAAAGCGCAAAGACAAACAGACAGACAGACAAAGACCCAGATTAATAGACAAATAGGTAGGTGACGATATTTATGTTGGCTTATTTTTTAGGGATAAACAGACAGACAGACAGACAGACACAGCAGGAAAAACGATAGATGAACAGAAGTTACTGCTTGAGGGAGGATGTTACTGCTTGAGGGAGGATATTACTGCTTGAGGGAGGATGTCACTGCTTGAGGGAGGGTGTTACTGCTTGAAGGAGGATGTCACTCCTTGAAGGAGGATGTTACTGCTTGAAGGAGGATGTTACTGCTTGAAGGAGGATGTTACTGCTTGAAGGAGGATGTTACTGCTTGAGGGAGGATGTTACTGCTTGAGGGAAGATATTACTACTTGAGGGAGGATGGGAGTCAGTCACTTTACTATGGTGTGACCGTAACCATACTTAGAGCCGTACAACATTGGACTCTCTCTGATAAATTGTGTTACTGATTATGCCAAGAAGCTCAAGTGTGGGGTAGAAGTGGACAAAAATAAGACGAGGGGAGATATCGTGCCATTGTTAAAAATGTGTTATAATTAAATGGTCAACGTCAGTTTACATCGGTTAAGTTATAGTGTAGAGCATAGTGAAGTGAATTTAATTTTACTAACTAGATACAATTAGGTACAGTCGGGGTCAAAAGTTTGCTCCCTCCCAAAACGAAGCAGCATCGACCCCAAACGAGATACAACAATTTGGGTAAGTCAGTTCGAAGACTCATTCCCGTGGTTCATTTCCACCACGGGACGTTACAGGTTTATGGCAATTCTTATATATTGTATATTGACTTGGCTTGACCCTTTGTTATGTACTTGTTAATCAAGGTTTGTATGTACAGTACGTGTCTGCCTTGTGAAGTGAGGGTTGCTTACTGCTTTACATGGATTACACTTTATTTCAGTAGCATTATATTTGAGGGTTTGTTGTCCAGTCGTATCTAGTCGAACTTCCAAAACTAAGCAAGATGAAAAAGAGGTCCGTTCTCTGTTGGTTCTCTGGGTGATTAAGTAGACTCTAAGGATGACTTGCAGGCTCGAGCCTTGAACTAGTCCTCTCTAACTCACGGTGTTCAATTTGCTCTCCCACACTGTTGAAAGTATAACATAGACCACGAGGTAAGGCGATGACGTAAATCACCGGATACGCGTAAATGGATATATTTTTATATTATTAGTAGAATGTAAGAGTAATGAAGTGAGGGAAGAGAAGGCAAACTGGACAAAGGGAAGATTGATTTTATATTTAAGAGTTTTTGCAGATAAGAGTTTCAGGTTAACAAGGTAAATATTAGGTCAAGCAAGAGGTCAACGAGGGACGTTATGGGAATATGATGCATGAAGTGTTATTATAGCGGACGAAAATAGTTTGAGTTTGACGAATCTATATGAGTGAATCACAAGACCTGACGCGCGCGCGCACACACACACACACACACACTAGATGAAAATAGTCTAGAGGCGCATTTTTTAAGAGTCTTCACGAGGGGGCAGTTGAATGTCTAGCCTTGCTTGGGTAGTCTCAGTAGTCCAGCCATGTTTCCAACAGCACCTTAGGTAGCCTCAGTAGTCCAGCCATGTTCCCAGCAGTACCTTAGGTTGTCTCAGTAGTCCAGCCATGTTCCCAGCAGTACCTTAGGTAGTCTCAGTAGTCCAGCCATGTTCCCAGCAGTACCTTAGGTAGTCTCAGTAGTCCAGCCATGTACCTTAGGTAGTCTCAGTAGTCCAGCCATGTTTCTAGCAGCACCTTAGGTAGTCTCAGTAGTCCAGCAATGTTCCCAGCAGTACCTTAGGTAGTCTCAGTAGTCCAGCAATGTTCCCAGCAGTACCTTAGGTAGTCTCAGTAGTCCAACAATGTTCCCAGCAAGACCTTTAAGATAAAAAATAAATAAAAATTAAATATCCTGCTAGGTCACAATGATTCAGGAAACTAAAGGGGCGAAATGGCCATTATGTTTATCCAGTGTAAATGTTACGACTTACGGACCACTCAGGGGACAACATTGCCCTCTTGAGTGGTAAATAGAATGGGTTTGAGGAGGTACATTCAAAAGATATATACGAATAACTACTACAATAGAACTCACTAAACAAGAAAAACCACACTGTCTGTAGCCCTGGATCGAGTATATGGCAGAATTGATGGACTGAAGTTGGGAGGAAGTTTTTAGAGCGCGGAAAGTGGCTGTAAAACGTTGATGGTAGTGATGATGAGAGTCGGGTGTACGGATTGAGGCTTCCCATAGAAGAATTAAGCCCATTTGATAGTGGTCAAGTGAGGGGTTCCTGATCGAAGGTGGAGTGAAGAAAGAAAATAAGTATTAAGTTCCCAATAAAGAAAAGAATCGGTGGTCTGAATAACAATGGTGCTCTCCATCCGTCCGTCCGTCCGTTCATCAGTCATTCTGTCAACAAATGGTGTCCACAGGATAACTTAAGTTCTAATGGCTGCAGTGCAACCAAACTTCATACAAAATATATTTATACAAAGATGATGAAGCCTTATCAATTTTAGCTTCGGTCAAGGGTGTCAGCCGTTTTAGTGATAGCTTTTGTTTTGTGTTATGTTTGTAGAGGGAGCTGCAGAAGGGAGGTGTTTACAGCGTACCGCACATAAGGGGTGAGAGTGGAAGAGATTGGTAAGGTGTGGTAGGTCGGTTGTTGCTCGTCCTAGAAGTGTTTGTTGTCAGTGGATCAAGAAACAGAACTGTAAGATTTTGTAGGAGGATTTAGAATTGTGATTGAGAAAGGAAAGGTGAATGGGAAAACTAGTAGAAGAATGTTAGTGTTGCTTGAAGAGAGAAAGTTAGTGTTGCTTGAAGAGAGATAGTTAGTTTTGCTTGAAGAGAGAAAGATCTAGTGTGTTGCTTGAAGAGAAAGTTAGAGAGTGTTGCTTGAAGAGAGAACATTAAGAAAGAATAATTGCCAAAGAAATGGGGTGATGTTTGAGAAGATAAAGTTGATATCGATTACTAACAAAAGAAAGAGTAGTATTGCTTAAGAAGAGAAAGGTTGAGGGCAAGCAATAACCATAAAAACGAAAGGTGCGAATGTTTGAGCAAAAAAAAGTCGGAACGTGACCAATCAGAGAGAGGATATCAGAATTTCAGATATCCGAGGAATTCTTTCAGTGTAGGGAGAATGTGGGAGGAGAGGAGAGAGGAGAGAAAGGGGGGGGGGAGTGCACGCAGAGTGAAAGCCAAGATGTTGGAGAGTGAAGAAAGTTTGAAAGTTAGTTAAGTTCTTGGTGCTTACATGAAGTTTATGAAGGGTAAGAACTTATTTCTCACACGTGTGGCAAAATTTATTGGAAGGATGAGATCACCTTATTGAGATGTAAGAGAAGGAGATGTAATAACATAAGGCAGGTAACATTACAGGTGCGAGCGCTAGAGATGGTATCTAATTACCTGGAATGAGTTTGTTGTTTAGATAGACCCCAGTCATAAGTAGGCCCCAGTCCTAAATAGATCCCAGTCATAAATAGGCCCCAGTCATAAATAAACCCCAGTCATAAATAGTCCCCAGTCATAAATAGGCCCCAGTCATAAATAGGCCCCAGTCATACATAGGCCCCAATTATAAATAAACCCCAGTCATAAATAGGCCCCAGTCATAAATAGACCCCAATCATAAATAGGCCACAGTCATAAATAGATCCCAATCATAAATAGGCCCCAGTCATAAATAGGCCCCAGTCATAAATAGACCCCAGTCATGAGTAGGCCCCAGTCACCAAATCCCCAGTCATAAATAGGCCACAGTAAATAGAGTAGGCCCCAGTCATAAATAGACCCCAATCATAAATAGGCCACAGTCATAAATAGATCCCAATCATAAATGGGCCACAGTCACAAATAGGCCCCAGTCATAAATAGACCCCAGTCATGAGTAGGCCCCAGTCATAAATAGTCCCCAGTCATAAATAGGCCCCAGTCCTAAATAGGCCCCAGTCATAAATAGGCCCCAGTCATAAATAGACCCCAGTCATAAGTAGGCGCCAGTCATAAATAGGCCCCAGTCATAAATAGATTCCAAGCATAAATAGGCCCCAGTCATAAATAGATCCCAGTCATAAATAGGCCCCAGTCATAAATAGACCCCAGTCATAAATAGATTCCACTCATAAATAGGCATCAGTCAGTCATTCTTAAACCCAGCCATTAGGATTAAAACCCATTAGGTCTGGGGCCAATTAGAACATGAGATTCTAAGAGATTATGAACCTATTAAAATTTAGGCCATTCTACCTGTCGTTATGGAGTTCGAATTAACAAAGAATAAACATAAGACGAACTTAAGTCACGATAAAAGAAACGTCAAAGGGATAAAAGAGGAACAGATTACGTAGATAGGATAGAAGATAAGTTAATGGATGTAAATGGAATAACGAAGAGAGGTAATGCAAATGAAGTGGAACGGTAGATGGGAAAGGAGAGATGATAGGATGTAGGCGGATTAAAAGAGACACTGTAGAGATGTAGAGAGTGAGTGTAGGTGTGGGAGTGAGAGGGAGTGTATGATTGAGATGATGTGTATGGGTGTAAGGGAGTGTGTGAGTGAAAGGGAGTATGTATGAGAGGGAGTATATGAGTGAACGGGAGTGTATGAGAGGGAGAGTGTGTGTATGAGTGAGAGTGTATGAGGGAGGGAGGTGCTGTGTGAAAGCATAATCAACATAACTTTACAGTGGTTCAACTCATAGAAGGACCAGGGACTACCAAACACTATATTGCTGTTACATGGAACAGAAATGTGATGGTCAGTATTTTTTTATTTTCTTATCTCGATGAATCTTGGAACTCTTGAAGAAAAGGAGAATAAATCAAAAGAATAGGGAATGAATAGAAGGGAGGCCCGCCGGTGTGTTGAAAGGGAAGGGCTGAATGTTTTAAGACTTGACATTTAAAATATGTAAACCACAGCCCAAGTTTGAAATGTCACATGTCGATGGTTTGATAGCGTTGTGTCTCTTGCGTTTCACACTAAATAAATAAATAAATAAATAAATAAATAAATAAATAAATAAATAAATAAATATATATATATATATATATATATATATATATATATATATATATATATATATATATATATATACTATATATATATTATTGTTACGTAATTCATCTCTGCCCCGGTCATTAGCAACAACCAAGACTCCCATAATGATCATTATTCTGTCCCATGATTTAGTGAATCATGGTGAACTCCCTCCAACCTGTGTCAATATTGGCAATTTCAGCAAGTCGTGTCAACACAGTCAGTTTACGGCAAGCCTAGCAGGTCCACTGCGTCCAATATCAGTCAACTCCTACCGAGCACAGCCTAGCGCAGTGTGCCAAGCGCAGTCAAACCCAACAAAGGCTATCCAAGATCTCAAAATACCTCTGCCATGTCAATTCAAGCCAAGTCAGTAGCCACCATCAACTCCTTTCGTCAGACTAAGGATTTAAAGGGATTAAGTACCCACGGTTGGGGAATTGAAACTTCAGTCAGGATGATTACATCTTCCCTGAGAACAACATTCACGCTTAGAAATAATTTGGAAACATTGTTTGTTGTTGTTGTTTTAATGTATTGAGGTGGATCAACACCCAGGGTCTCCAAGTAGCGGCCACTCACTTTCTACACCAGACATGAACCAAGTAGAACTGATATTGGGTGTAAGCCTTATGGACCCGGGTGTGACCCGTGAAGACGAGGGCTCAGAAGGATTTGAGCCCAGTAGGATTAGGTTCCATCAGGATTTTGGCCCATTAGGACTTGAAACCGTAAGGATAGAGGCACATGGGGACTAGGCCGCTACCCTATTTAAAGCTGGGTTAGGTCGCTTTAGGACTGTGACCCAGCTGACCAGTCACTGAGGATATTGATCTATTAAGGCGAGGTAAACAAACCCGGAATGATAAGCAGTTTGCCATCCAGGATTTTTCTAATAAAAAGATGATTAAGATTTAGGGTGACAGTGAGGGCTGGGGAGATGATAAAAGTTGCTGATGTATTTTGATGTTTTTTATAATAATTTAGTAAATGATAAGAGGGATTTACTCTGTCTTGAGGGGGCAGGAGGGGTGGAGCAGGAGGAAGGAGTGGTGCAGGAGGGGTGGAGCAGGAGGAAGGAGTGGTGCAGGAGGGGTGGAGCAGGAGGAAGGAGTGGTGCAGGAGGAGAGGTGGGATAGGAGGAGGGGTGGAGCAGGAGGAGGGAGTAGGGCAGGAGGGAGAGGGGTAGGGTAGGAGGAAGGGTGGAGCAGGAGGAGAAAGTCGGATAGGAGAAAGGGGTGGAGCAGGAGGGTGGGGCAGGAGGAGGGGGTGGAGCAGGAGGAGGAGGGGTAGGGCAGGAGGAGGGGTAGGGGTAGGAGGAAGAGGTGGAGCGGAGGGAGAAAGTCGGATGGGAGAAGGGGTGGAGCAGGAGGGGGGTGGGGCAGGAGGGTGGGGCAGGAGGAGGGGGTGGAGGAGGTGGAGCAGGAGGAGGGGTTGGAACAGGATGAGGGGGTGGGAGCAGGATGAGGGGTGGGGCAAGGGAGAGTGGAATCGGAGTGGGTGGAGCAGGAGGAAGAGGAGGAGGCGGGGCAGAGAAAAAGGAAGTGGGGCAGAAAAGAGAAGGGGTGAGGCAGGAGGGTGTGAGGGTGGGGCAGGAGGGCAGATTGGAGCAGGAGGAGGGGTGGAGCAGGAGGGAGGGGTGGAGAAGGAGGAGGTTAGAGAGCAGGAGGAGGGGTGGAGCAGGAGGAGGGGTGGAGCAGGAGGAGGGGTGAAGCAGGAGGAGGGGTGGAGCAGGAGGAGGGGTGGAGCAGGAGGGGTATTAACGCGGGTGATGTGAAAGTGTTTCACTGTTTCACTCTGAGATTTTGGAAGTTTCAAGCAGCTATATTTGTAAGCTTAATTTATTTTTTTGTGACTGAGATTAATTAAAAATTTTCCCCGTGGTACTCAAAAACGTAGTTCATATTGCATTATAGATGAACGTAGTTTGCATAATATATATCTCTGGCTCTCTCCATCTCATATATATATATATATATATATATATATATATATATATATATATATATATATATATATATATATATATATATATATATATATATATATATATATATATATATATATATATATATATATTGTTACGCCGTCTCTTAATTTACTTAAATATCCAGGTTCTAGGCGTAACCAAACAAAAAAGTGAAGTAAATTAAAAGTGAATAAAAAAAAGTAAACCTTTAAGATTTTAATTAATTAAATATTAACACAATAAAGAACCTCGTAGGCTGTCAACAAAATTGATTCACCATCGAAACTTTTAAGACACAAATGATACTAAACATCGAAACATCTAAAGAATAAAAATAAAGCATTGGATTACGTTAACACTGCATAAACATATAAAAACTAACACTGAAATTAACTAACGTGAAACAACACTGAATTACTTAAATGTAACTAAGCAAATACTAATGGACATAAATAGAGACATGAATAGGTACTCACATAGATATACTGTACCACATTGGTGGCGACAGGAACAACACAAATAAATTAAGTATAAGAAACAGGTGACGAGTGTCACTCAAAGGATGTGAACTGTATGACAAGAGAACTGAACTAACTCAGTCAGTTGGGGGTCCTATATATAAGGTCGGCTCCCGCCACGCGACCCGCTGGTGGGTCGTTTAACGATGCAGATGGTCGTTAGAGAACAAAGAATACTGGTTACAATACAAAATGGGTTTGAACAAATAATAACAGTTAAAACCTTAACAGCACAGGGTTAAGGTGACTAGATTATATAATAGTAAATACAACACATCATTACAGGAATAATATGGAACATGGAAGCATGTTATATAAAAAAAAATAAAAAAATACGACACGGTCGTAACAATATATATATATATATATATATATATATATATATATATATATATATATATATATATATATATATATATATATATATATATATATATATATATATATATGATCTAACGAATCACTACCTAGTTCTTATTGACTTACATTTCATTAGATTAAAGTATATTATCGTGCCAGACGTTCTGTTTTGTGTTACCATTCCCGTTCACATTTTATCTCCTCATAACTCGTTTTGTGAACATTTGAGCTACATCTGTCATTGGCTTATAGCACCATGGTTGATATTTGCCACCATCCTCGCTGTGATAACCCAGGTATGAGTGGGTGGTGGGGCAGAGGAGACAGGTAGCATCTGGCTGGCATATCGACATAACCTTTACTTCAGATACTGGTTCATGAATACTCGAGGCTGACTCCACCATCACCCAGTACTGAGCCACCTTCGATCTACGCTAATGACGATGTAATAGTCATTGTGGACCACCGAGCTCTCTCTCTCTCTCTCTCTCTCTCTCTCTCTCTCTCTCTCTCTCTCTCTCTCTCTCTCTCTCTCTCTCTCTCTCTCTCTCTCTCTCTCTCTCTTTATATATTCACCCTTTTCTGCCTTTCCATACATCCCCCTTTCTCTCTTTCTCACTACAACTAAGCCTATCCTCGCCACCTAGTCTTTCACCCTATCTCCACTTTCTCCCCAT
The DNA here is from genome assembly GCF_018991925.1 of Homarus americanus. Taxonomy (NCBI): domain Eukaryota; kingdom Metazoa; phylum Arthropoda; class Malacostraca; order Decapoda; family Nephropidae; genus Homarus; species Homarus americanus. Next base: position 3,722 of record NW_024755045.1, on the reverse strand, counting down.
TCCAATAGCCCTTTCCCTCTCGCTCTTCCATCCTAGCCCCTACCTTCCCCGTTCCACCATGTCCATCTCTACCCCTTATACCTTGTCCATCCCTACCCTTCCCACCCCTTTCCCTCCCTTCCTACTAATCACTCCTTCTCTCCTACATCGTCTATCCCTCCCCTCTCACCCATCCTGTCCATCCCTTCCCTCCCACTTCGTCCATCCCTACCCTTCCACTCATCCTGTCCATCCCTCCCCTCCCACCCATCCTGTCCATCTATGGCCTAAGTAATGAGGCGGGGAGGGGAGGGGAGGGGGGCCACAACTCGCTGCCTAAGGTACTGTGTTTACTTCTGGAGTGACGCCACTATGTACACACGCCCTCCTTGTGTCCGGGGGCAGGGGGCTGGATGGTTGTGGTAGGGGATCAGTGGTTAGGGTAGGGGGATCGATGGTTGGGGATAGGAGAATGGATGGTTGGGGGCCTGGAGTCGGGAGATAGATGATGCAAATTTTGTATAATTGGGAACACCCTGAGCCATGATGGTTAATAAACGGTTTGTCTTGTATTATTATTATTATTATTATTATTATTATTATTATTATTATTATTATTATTATTATTATTATTATTATTATTATGATCATTAGTATTATTATTATTATTATTATTATTATTATTATTATTATTATTATTATTATTATTATTATTTCCTTATTGAATTTGTCGTATATATGTTCATAAAAATAGGCACTGTATTCTGTTAGTTTTAGCGTCACCCTCACCCTCACTCCCACTGCAGTAGAGGATTCACTGGGGATGGCAGATTGATTTCTCTTTGATCTGTTGTTAAAATGATTTAAAGTCCACACGAGGGTTTAAGTTTCCCGCCAGACTCTCCCCCCCCCCCTTCCCGCCTGGAGGTGCTGGTCATGGCCTGGAGGTTCACAGATTATATTTTGTTCAATGAAATAAGTCCCTACAAAATTTGATTTATTATAATTAACGTGTGTGGTGGGCGAGTGGATATGGTGTTCGTCTCTTGTTATAAGTCTCGTTGGTTCGCGCTCAGGACATCCCCAGATCACCCAGCAGAGAATGTGATGGAGGTCATTGGCTGTGTTAAACTTCGCTTGAAAAATAAAAAGGTCCGTCAAAAGCGAGTTATATTTCCATTCAACGGAGGAGAGGCAGACATTGAGCTGACAAACGTAGCCAGGAGTAAAAGTCTTCTGTGAATATTTATGATATAAACAGATAAATGATGGCTGTCAAATTAACACCCAATGAATGGGAATATTCCTGTCTGCTGCGCTATTAACTTCTTCATATTTTTACGCTTATAAAAAAAATAATTAAGATTAATGCCTCAAATTACAAATCCCATCATTTACTTCTTGGGGAATAAAGTTTATGAGCAACATTCTGAGAATGATGTTATTACCGTCCTGGAGCCTTTGTGAACTAATTGCTGGGCAGGAGTTATAGGCTTGGTATGAGGTGCGGCAGGGAGCTTACACCTTCGTTCTGGTAATAGACCAGCCTTGTCGTACAGCTGTTATGTATCACCCAGTCCTCTGCCTGCCTGCCTTCTTCTGTTTATATATATGTGTGTGTGTGTGTGTGTGTGTGTGTGTGTGTGTGTGTGTGTGTGTGTGTGTGTGTGTGTGTGTGCGTGTGATAAAGTGCCCCCATGCATCATAATAGACGTCAGGTTGGCAGAAGGTAAATTATCTAATAGTAATTTATCATCCTGACTTCTCAAGTTTTAATCAGGTGTGAAGAACCTCAGTAGTTTACTAATTCATATTATGTAAAATTGATCTTAAATTCATTTATGTATAGGTTGACTTCTATGTCTGTTTAGTAATTTATTTATTGAAATGATTGTTATTTGATATATGTTTTAACGATCCAAAGTAAATTTTTATTGCGATTAAAAATAATAATAATAATAATGTTGGATCCGTCTCGTCTCCAGTTATATCAACTTGATGTCCGCACTGGACTTGGATGAGAAAGAAAGACTTGTATCTTATAAGTATTCATTGTTGATATCTAGTGAAAATATTAACATAGTATATACGCACTTAAAGACATAGTATACGCACTTAAAGATCTTAAATGTTGAAGTTCAGTAGTGCATCTTTACACTGCGGAACACAGCTAGTCGGTTACACCACTGAGCGTGATTGGATGACCGCGCTACTTGTCCTTAACCAATCACCGATCTTAAATCCAATACAATCCCTGTCTCTCTGAAGGAAGAGTGAGGCGGTCTGCGATTTACATTAGGTAACCATCTGGATGTAATGTTTTGGTTCTAAAGTATAAAATTGGCCCAGGGCGAGTATGGAGAGCAGGGGTACTACAGTCAGTAAAGTGATGCTTGATTACTTAACGTTTGGTGTAGGGATGATTACTTAATATTTGGTGTAGGGATGATTAATTAACGTTTGGTGTAGGGATGATTAATTAACGTTTGGTGTAGGGATGATTAATTAACGTTTGGTGTAAGGATGATTAATTAACATTTGGTGTAGGGATGATTACTTAACGTTTGGTGTAGGGATGATTACTTAACATTTGGTGTAGGGATGATTAGTTAACGTTTGGTGTATGGATGATTACTTAACGTTTGGTGTAGGGATTATTACTTAACGTTTGGTGTAAGGATGATTAATTAACATTTGGTGTAGGGATGATTACTTAATATTTGGTGTAGGGATAGATTAATTAACGTTTGGTGTAGGGATGATTAATTAACGTTTGGTGTAAGGATAATTAATTAGCATTTGGTGTAGGGATGATTACTTAACGTTTGGTGTAAGGATAATTAATTAACATTTGGTGTAAGGTGATTGCTTAACGTTTGGTGTAGGGATGATTATAGCATTTGGTGTAAAGGGATGATTAGTTAACGTTTGGTGTATGGATTGATTACTTAACGTTTGGTGTAGGGATTATTACTTAACGTTTGGTGTAAGGATGATTAATTAACATTTGGTGTAGGGATGATTACTTAACGTTTGGTGTAGGGATGATTACTTAACATTTGGTGTAGGGATGATTAGTTAACGTTTGGTGTATGGATGATTACTTAACGTTTGGTGTAGGGATTATTACTTAACGTTTGGTGTAAGGATGATTAATTAACATTTGGTGTAGGGATGATTACTTAACATTTGGTGTAGGGATGATTACTTAACATTTGGTGTAGGGATGATTAGTTAACGTTTGGTGTATGGATGATTACTTAACGTTTGGTGTAGGGATGATTAATTAACGTTTGGTGTATGGATGATTACTTAACGTTTGGTGTAGGGATGATTACTTAACGTTTGGTGTAGGGATGATTAATTAACGTTTGGTGTAGGGACGATTACTTAACGTTTGGTGTAGGGATGATTAATTAACGTTTGGTGTAGGGATGATTACTTAACGTTTGGTGTAGGGATGATTAATTAACGTTTGGTGTATGGATGATTACTTAACGTTTGGTGTAGGGATGTTTACTTAACATTTGGTGTAGGGATGATTAATTAACGTTTGGTGTAGGGATGATTGCTGAACGTTTGGTGTTGGGATGATTAATTAACGTTTGGTGTAAGGATGTTTACTTAACATTTGGTGTAGGGATGATTACTGAACGTTTGGTGTAGGGATGATTAATTAACGTTTGGTGTAGGGATGATTACTTAACGTTTGGTGTAGGGATGATTAATTAACGTTTGGTGTA
>NW_024755044.1:0-17423 GCF_018991925.1 Homarus americanus | reverse complement strand
AAGACAATTTGGAAACAAAATGCGTGTGGGAAAAGTGTCTCTCGCGGTAAGATCTCTCACACATGAATCCTCCGGTGGAGTAATGCCAATAAACAGAGCGACATTAAAACTATTGAAAGAGAAACATCCCCCTGCAAGCGAAGATGAAGGCATCAGGCTCCAGGGTGCTTATATCCCACCAAACGCTGTCCTGTTCGAGAAAATAACAGGAGAGATGGTGTGGAAAAAGGCACTGAAGACTCGAGGCGGAGCCGGCCCTTCAGGTCTGGATGCAAACGGTTGGAGAGTCATCCTCAGCACAAACAAGTTTGGCCCTGTAGCAAGCGATCTCTGCCCTGCCATTGCCACCCTTGCAAGAAAGCTTGCATCCTCTTGCTGCCATCACCTCCAGGCTCTGACGGCCTGCCGCCTTATTCCTCTGGAAAAGAAACCAGGATGTAGACCTATAGGGGTGGGGGAAGTGCTGAGGCGGATCATCGAAAAGTGTATAATGGAGGTGGTAAAGGATGATGTCAGGGCAGCAGCAGGGAACCTACAAGTGTGTGCTGGCCACCAGGCTGGTGGGGAGGCGGCCATTCACGCCATGAGATTGATATTTGAGCAGCGTGATTGTGAGGCCGTTCTCCTGGTGGATGCTTCAAACGCATTCAACATACTTAACCGCAAGGCGGCACTGCACAACATCAAGATCAAGTGTCCTAGCTTTGCGATGTATGTTGAAAATTCGTATAGGAATCCTTCAGACCTCTGCGTAGTAAACAACAAGGCTCTACGAGGTGATACCATCCTACAGTCGACCGAGGGAACAACACAGGGAGACCCCGTTGCAATGGCAATGTATGCAATAGGCCTATCAGTGCTCCAACAAGAAATAAAGTATGAAACAACTGGGGTCAAACAAGTGGCATATGCTGATGACCTCACAGGAGCAGGAAAAGTGGAGGACATCAAAAAGTGGTGGGACCTGGTAACATCGCGAGGTCCACAAATAGGGTACCACCCAAACGCCAGCAAATCCTTCCTCATCGTGAAGCCAGATCATTATGATCGGGCTGTGGAGGTCTTCGGCGAAAGTGAGGTCAAAATAACTAAGGACGGCCAAAGACATCTAGGCGCAGTAATTGGCATTACGGACTTCAAGACCCAGTACGTAGGGGGAAAGGTGAACGAGTGGGTTAGCGAAATCCATGCGCTATCGGAGATTGCTAACACAGAGCCACATGCGGCCTTTGCAGCATTCACACATGGAGTCAAGCATCGTTGGAACTACCTGATGCGTACCATCCCTGAGATCCGACCCCTCCTCCACCCTTTGGAAGAAGCAATCAGTGTCAAGTTCATTCCCAAACTAGTGAAACACCACGACTTAACCCCAGTAGAAAGAACACTTCTTGCACTTCCACCAAGACTGGGAGGGATGGGAGTAACTAATCCAGAGGAGATTGCTGACTCTGAACATCAAAATTCACTTAAGCTCACGGCAGCCCTCACTGACCACATAATAGCCAGGAATGCAACAGGGGAAGTGGACACCAGCGAAGTTAATAAGATCAAACAATGGAATCTAAAATTCCACAACCAAGTCAAAGGCAAACCCCGCTACCCAAAATAGGCCCATCAGCTACCGCTTAAATTCATTTATACAGGGTTCCAAAATCACCAATAAAAAAGTGGCTATGGCTGGGGGTGGGCGCCTCAGAACTGGACAACTACGTTACCCGATAAGGAGCAAATGGTTTCAGCCTTAACAAACAAGAATTTACAGATGCCATTGCTCTAAGGTACGGTTGACCAGTAGATGGTTTGCCCTCCCAATGCGTGTGTGGCTCTTCCTATGATGGCGATCACGCCATGGTCTGCAAGAAGGGGGGCTTCATATGCATGAGGCATGACGAGGTAAGGGATCTCACAGCAAATGTGTTGAAGGAAACCTGCCGGGACGTCATGGTAGAACCGACCCTCCTTCCACTGGATGGCGAGATCTTCCAACACAGGACTTCAAACACATCTAACGAAGCCCGTGTGGACGTCAGTGCTTGAGGATTCTGGACGCGGGGACAGCGAGCTTTCTTCGACATCAGGATTTTTGATCCCATGGCCGTTTGTCACCGTAACCTAGCTCTCGATGCTGCACATAGGAGGAACGAGAACGGCAAGAGAAGGGCATATGGGGAGAGAATTCAAAATGTCGATCAAGGCAGCTTCAATCCGCTAGTGTTCACAACCTCTGGTGGGATGGGCCCAAGCGCAAGATGTTTCTACGCCAGACTCGCGGAGCTGATCTCCGAACAGAAGCAGCAGCCCAGAAGTTATGTCACAGCCTAGATGAGATGTCGACTGTCCTTCTCTCTCCTTCGGTCGGCATTGCTCTGCCTCAGGGGAACGAGAGCTTCTGCCCCTACTCCGTCAACTGCTGCAGATATCGACTATGAGGCTACAGTCACCGAATGCCGCATGGATCTGCGGCTCAACTAATTCAACACAGATAGGATAGTTGCTTATGTATTAGGATATTTAATATTAAGGTAAATAAATGGTGGCGAAGGTGTGGCTATTGGGGGAGGCTGGAGGCCACGTAGTAGTAGTAGTAGTAGTAGTAGTAGTAGTAGTAGTAGTAGTAGGCGGCCAGCGCGGCGTGGGTGTCGTGGACCGTCCCTCCTGATCTAAAGTGTTATTGGTGGGGACATACTCGTTGTGTGGGAGCGGGAATTTGACAATGTGTCCGTGAATATCGGATGTCACCCTAAGCATTGCCACCCAAGGTTTCTCCTCATCCCTTACGGCATAAATTGTAAATATTCCGTGTGTTCACCGGCGTTCACCAAGTGAGTGGTGACCTGTGCTGGGTCAGTGGTAGGATAATGAGAAGGCTCGGCGCCAAGGTCAGTGTCGTTAGGCCTACTGTGACAGGGGTGGTCCCGAGACTATCGCCCCTATGGGGCCGAGAGTGCTGCCCATGCGGTCGCCCCCACCCCCCCTCCACCATAGTAACGGACTCTTAATGTAGGGTCTCGACGAACCTAGTGAGTATACATAACTGATATTACACCAGTGAGACCAAATAAATAGTGGTTATTTGTGCCAAGGATATATAAACAAGTGCTTGGTGTGACAAACTCTTGTCCATAGTGTATCATTCTGATGTATGGATGGTCGCTATTAGGGGGGGGGTAGCCTACACACCCACGCGCGCACATATGCCCCTACTACCTGGACACAGCAGTCCAGCCTGTCACCTCTCCGCCCTTCCCTCATAAGAACCAGTATAATCTTGTGCCTGGGACTAAATCAGATGCCCGGAGGCGGACGTTACCGTCGCCCAAGGTGCTGGTCACTATGCCTGGTAACATTCCTTGCTGCGTCTGTGCTAGCCCGAACCAAAACTGCACAAATTGTGTTTGTGCGAGAAACAACCGACCATGTGTGGATTGCAGGAAGCTAGACCAGTGTCGGAACCCACGTCGCAGGGAGCCGACACAGGCGGCCGCAGTGGATATCGCCGGGACCCAACTACCCGATAATATCCGAAATTATAGCAGTGAGTCTACTCAACCCGATAATGTAGTACTAATAAATGCTGCTCCCTCAGTAGCAGGTGTCCACGAGGAGAATGAGAGACAGCCGCCTCAGTGGAATGGCATGTCCATGGAAAATGCAGGCGTATGGGTCAAAGAAACCTACTCAGAAATTGTCAAGTGGTCGCCCGCTAACTTATTTGAACCACCCAAGTGTGCGGCCACCAAAGAAATGATTCGGGAGATGACTCACTTCATGACTGATTACACTCAGGACCGCTTCCTCGCCCCCCTAGCTCTTCAAATACTGGCAATAATACCACATCTATTTTGTCAGAGGACACACACAAAGGCTAAGCACAAAGAAAATGTGGCAGCAATGAAGAGAAGGTTGACAATGTGGCAGACTGGGGCCCTAGATGATCTCCTATGTGAAGCAAAAACACTGCAGGAGAGACTAAAATCTACGGGTGACGGAAAGCAAAACACCGATGACGTGGCAAGACAATTTGGAAACAAAATGCGTGTGGGAAAAGTGTCTCTCGCGGTAAGATCTCTCACACATGAATCCTCCGGTGGAGTGATGCCAATAAACAGAGCGACATTAAAACTATTGAAAGAGAAACATCCCCCTGCAAGCGAAGATGAAGGCATCAGGCTCCAGGGTGCTTATATCCCACCAAACGCTGTCCTGTTCGAGAAAATAACAGGAGAGATGGTGTGGAAAAAGGCACTGAAGACTCGAGGCAGAGCCGGCCCTTCAGGTCTGGATGCAAACGGTTGGAGAGTCATCCTCAGCACAAACAAGTTTGGCCCTGTAGCAAGCGATCTCTGCACTGCCATTGCCACCCTTGCAAGAAAGCTTGCATCCTCTTGCTGCCATCACCTCCAGGCTCTGACGGCCTGCCGCCTTATTCCTCTGGAAAAGAAACCAGGATGTAGACCTATAGGGGTGGGGGAAGTGCTGAGGCGGATCATCGGAAAGTGTATAATGGAGGTGGTAAGGGATGATGTCAGGGCAGCAGCAGGGAACCTACAAGTGTGTGCTGGCCACCAGGCTGGTGGGGAGGCGGCCATTCACGCCATGAGATTGATATTTGAGCAGCGTGATTGTGAGGCCGTTCTCCTGGTGGATGCTTCAAACGCATTCAACATACTTAACCGCAAGGCTGCACTGCACAACATCAAGATCAAGTGTCCTAGCTTTGCGATGTATGTTGAAAATTCGTACAGGAATCCTTCAGACCTCTACGTAGTAAACAACAAGGCTCTACGAGGTGATACCATCCTACAGTCGACCGAGGGAACAACACAGGGAGACCCCGTTGCAATGGCAATGTATGCAATAGGCCTATCAGTGCTCCAACAAGAAATAAAGTATGAAACAACTGGGGTCAAACAAGTGGCATATGCTGATGACCTCACAGGAGCAGGAAAAGTGGAGGACATCAAAAAGTGGTGGGACCTGGTAACATCGCGAGGTCCACAAATAGGGTACCACCCAAACGCCAGCAAATCATTCCTCATCGTGAAGCCAGATCATTATGATGATCGGGCTGTGGAAGTTTTTCGGCGAAAGTAAGTCAAAATAAACTAAAGGACGAAGCCAAGAATAAATGTTAATTGGGGTTAGTTAAGTGTTTCAATCCGACCCTCCTCCACCCTTTGGAAGAAGCAATCAGTGTCAAGTTCATTCCCAAACTAGTGAAACACCACGACTTAACCCCAGTAGAAAGAACACTTCTTGCACTTCCACCAAGACTGGGAGGGATGGGACTAACTAATCCAGAGGAGATTGCTGACTCTGAACATCAAAATTCACTTAAGCTCACGGCAGCCCTCACTGACCACATAATAGCCCAGAATGCAACAGGGGAAGTGGACACCAGCGAAGTTAATAATATCCGTAGATCCATTACAACAGATCGGCAGCACTGCCAAAATGACATGTTGCAGCAACTATTGCTGCAGGTTCCAGAAAATTTGACAAAAAAAGTAGCTATAGCGCAGGAGGTGGGCGCCTCGAACTGGTTAACTACGTTACCGATAAGGGCAAATGGTTTCAGCCTTAACAAACAAGAATTTACAGATGCCATTGCTCTAAGGTACGGTTGGCCAGTAGATGGTTTGCCCTCCCAATGCGTGTGTGGCTATTCCTATGATAGCGATCACGCCATGGTTTGCAAGAAGGGGGGCTTCATATGCATGAGGCATGACGAGGTAAGGGATCTCACAGCAAATATGTTGAAGGAAACCTGCCGGGACGTCATGGTAGAACCGACCCTCCTTCCACTGGATGGCGAGATCCTCCAACACAGGACTTCAAACACATCTAACGAAGCCGGTGTGGACGTCAGTGCTCGAGGATTCTGGACTCGGGGACAGCGAGCCTTCTTCGACATCAGGATTTTTGATCCCATGGCCGTTTGTCACCGTAACCTAGCTCTCGATGCTGCACATAGGAGGAACGAGAACGACAAGAGAAGGGCATATGGGGAGAGAATTCAAAATGTCGATCAAGGCAGCTTCACTCCGCTAGTGTTCACAACCTCTGGTGGGATGGGCCCAAGCGCAAGATGTTTCTACGCCAGACTCGCGGAGCTGATCTCCGAACAGAAGCAGCAGCCCAGAAGTTATGTCACAGCCTGGATGAGATGTCGACTGTCCTTCTCTCTCCTTCCGTCGGCTTTGCTCTGCCTCAGGGGAACGAGAGCTTCTGCCCCTACTCCGTCAACTGCTGCAGATATCGACTATGAGGCTACAGTCACGATACCGCGCAAGATCCTCGCTCCGCTAAAATACCACAAAATGGGGTCGTTACTTATATAGCCCCAAGAGATAAAACATTTATATTCCAAAAATTACAAAATAAAATAAATTTGGCAAGAATTGGTAAGCTGTGAGAAGCTGGAAGCCACGTTTTAAAAAGAGTAGTAGTAGTAGTATTAAGTAAGCCAAGCCAAGTAAGTAGTAAGTAAGTAAGTAAGTAAGTAAGAAGTAAGTAAGTAAGTAGTAGTAGTAGTGAGTAGTGGTATACAACTGATGTTACACCCAGAGTGGGGACTCCCTCAATGAGTGGGTTCAATTTGTACTTGAGAGGGAAAATATCGCTAGGTACTTGCAAGTCTGGTGAATAAACTCATCCATAGGGTGTATCATTCAAAGGCGTATCAGTGGCCCACTCTATTAGGGAGGGTGGCTTCACCGCACCCACGCACATATCTACCTGGACACACCTGTCCAGCCTGTCACCTCTCCGCCCTTCCCTCATAAGAACCAGTATAATCTTGTGCCTGGGACTAAATCAGATGTCCGGAGGCGGACGTTACCGTCGCCCAAGGTGCTGGTCACTATGCCTGGTAACATTCCTTGCTGCGTCTGTGCTAGCCCGAACCAAAACTGCACAAATTGTGTTTGTGCGAGAAATAACCGACCATGTGTGAATTGCAGGAAGCTAGACCAGTGTCGGAACCCACGTCGCAGGGAGCCGACACAGGCGGCCACAGTGGATATCGCCGGGACCCAACTACCCGATGATATCCGAAATGATAGCAGTGAGTCTACTCAACCCGATAATGTAGTACTAATAAATGCTGCTCCCTCAGTAGCAGGTGTCCACGCGGAGAATGAGAGACAGCCGCCTCAGTGGAATGGCATGTCGATGGAAAATGCAGGCGTATGGGTCAAAGAAACCTACTCAGAAATTGTCAAGTGGTCGCCCGCTAACTTATTTGAACCACCCAAGTGTGCGGCCACCAAAGAAATGATTCGGGAGATGACTCACTTCATGACTGATTACACTCAGGACCACTTCCTCGCCCCCCTAGCTCTTCAAATACTGGCAATAATACCACATCTATTTTGTCAGAGGACACACACAAAGGCTAAGCACAAAGAAAATGTGGCAGCAATGAAGAGAAGATTGACAATGTGGCGGACTGGGGCCCTAGATGATCTCTTATGTGAAGCAAGAACACTGCAGGAGAGACTAAAATCTACGGGTGACGGAAAGCAAAACACCGATGACGTGGCAAGAAAATTTGGAAACAAAATGCGTGTGGGAAAAGTGTCTCTCGCGGTAAGATCTCTCACACAGGAATCCTCCGGTGGAGTGATACCAATAAACAGAGAGACATTAAAACTATTGAAAGAGAAACATCCCCCTGCAAGTGAAGTTGAAGGCATCCGGTTCCAGGGTGACTATATCCCACCAAATGCTGTCCTGTTCGAGAAAATAACAGGAGAGATGGTGTGGAAAAAGGCACTGAAGACTCGAGGAGGAGCCGGCCCTTCAGGTCTGGATGCAAACGGTTGGAGAGTCATCCTCAGAAAAACAAACAAGTTTGGCCCTGTAGCAAGCGATCTCTGCACTGCCATTGCCACCCTTGCAAGAAAGCTTGCATCCTCTTGCTGCCATCACCTCCAGGCTCTGACGGCCTGCCGCCTTATTCCTCTGGAGAAGAAACCAGGATGTAGACCTATAGGGGTGGGGGAAGTGCTGAGGCGGATCATCGGAAAGTGTATAATGGAGGTGGTAAAGGATGATGTCAGGGCAGCAGCAGGGAACCTACAAGTGTGTGCTGGCCACCAGGCTGGTGGGGAGGCGGCCATTCACGCCATGAGATTGATATTTGAGCAGCGTGATTGTGAGGCCGTTCTCCTGGTGGATGCTTCAAACGCATTCAACATGCTTAACCGCAAGGCGGCACTGCACAACATCAAGATCAAGTGTCCTAGCTTTGCGATGTATGTTGAAAATTCGTATAGGAATCCTTCAGACCTCTACGTAGTAAACAACAAGGCTCTACGAGGTGATACCATCCTACAGTCGACCGAGGGAACAACACAGGGGGACCCCGTTGCAATGGCAATGTATGCAATAGGCCTATCAGTGCTCCAACAAGAAATAAAGTATGAAACAACTGGGGTCAAACAAGTTGCATATGCTGATGACCTCACAGGAGCAGGAAAAGTGGAGGACATCAAAAAGTGGTGGGACCTGGTAACATCGCGAGGTCCACAAATAGGGTACCACCCAAACGCCAGCAAATCCTTCCTCATCGTGAAGCCAGATCATTATGATCGGGCTGTGGAGGTTTTCGGCGAAAGTGAGGTCAAAATAACTAAGGACGGCCAAAGACATCTAGGCGCAGTAATTGGCACTACGGACTTCAAGACCCAGTACGTAAGGGGAAAGGTGAACGAGTGGGTTAGCGAAATCCATGCTCTATCGGAGATTGCTAACACAGAGCCACATGCGGCCTTTGCAGCATTCACACATGGAGTCAAGCATCGTTGGAACTACCTGATGCGTACCATCCCTGAGATCCGACCCCTCCTCCACCCTTTGGAAGAAGCAATCAGTGTCAAGTTCATTCCCAAACTAGTGAAACACCACGACTTAACCCCAGTAGAAAGAACACTTCTTGCACTTCCACCAAGACTGGGAGGGATGGGACTAACTAATCCAGAGGAGATTGCTGACTCTGAACATCAAAATTCACTTAAGCTCACGGCAGCCCTCACTGACCACATAATAGCCCAGAATGCAACAGGGAAAGTGGACACCAGCGAAGTTAATAAGATCCGTAGATCCATTACAACAGATCGGCAGCACTGCCAAAATGACATGTTGCAGCAATTATTGCTGCAGGTTCCAGAAAATCTGACAAAAAAAGTAGCTATAGCGCAGGAGGTGGGCGCCTCGAACTGGTTAACTACGTTACCGATAAGGGCAAATGGTTTCAGCCTTAACAAACAAGAATTTACAGATGCCATTGCTCTAAGGTACGGTTGGCCAGTAGATGGTTTGCCCTCCCAATGCGTGTGTGGCTATTACTATGATGGCGATCACGCCATGGTTTGCAAGAAGGGGGGCTTCATATGCATGAGGCATGACGAGGTAAGGGATCTCACAGCAAATATGTTGAAGGAAACCTGCCGGGACGTCATGGTAGAACCGACCCTCCTTCCACTGGATGGCGAGATCCTCCAACACAGGACTTCAAACACATCTAACGAAGCCCGTGTGGACGTCAGTGCTCGAGGATTCTGGACGCGGGGACAGCGAGCCTTCTTCGACATCAGGATTTTTGATCCCATGGCCGTTTGTCACCGTAACCTAGCTCTCGATGCTGCACATAGGAGGAACGAGAACGACAAGAGAAGGGCATATGGGGAGAGAATTCAAAATGTCGATCAAGGCAGCTTCACTCCCCTAGTGTTCACAACCTCTGGTGGGATGGGCCCAAGCGCAAGATGTTTCTACGCCAGACTCGCGGAGCTGATCTCCGAACAGAAGCAGCAGCCCAGAAGTTATGTCACAGCCTGGATGAGATGTCGACTGTCCTTCTCTCTCCTTCGGTCGGCTTTGCTCTGCCTCAGGGGAACGAGAGCTTCTGCCCCTACTCTGTCAACTGCTGCAGATATCGACTATGAGGCTACAGTCACCGAATGCCGCATCGATCTGCGGCTCAACTAATTTAACACAGATAGGATAGTTGCTTATGTATTAGGATAGTTAATATTAAGGTAAATAAATGGTGGCGAAGGTGTGGCTATTGGGGGAGGCTGGAGGCCACGTAGTAGTAGTAGTAGTAGTAGTAGTAGTAGAAGTAGTGAAATACTTTGTATTAAGATATCAAGAAAATGTTAGAGAAGGTAAGGCTATAAGGGGAGGTTGAAGGCCATTTAGAAAATGGTACTACAGTAGTAGTATAAATCTTCATCAACATTTTTAATATTTTTTCACAATTTTCTGAATCATCAATATTATAGTTTCCTCCAATTTTTCTCCTTCTTCCTCTTCAATTTGTTTATTTATCTGTTTCACTCCCAAATATTGTCTTATTATTGAATGTGACACTGTCAAAGACTTCAGGCCACCTGGCTTATTGTATATTGAACTTTGTAATTACTACATTGAATCGGGGGTGCTTGAGGACGTTCTTGCTGTTTATCCCAAATTTGCTAGCCCACACTGATTAGTCTTCAATTAGAATATGACGTCCAATGTATATGAACCACTGTCCTGCATGGCAGCGAACAATGACATCACCCACATGACTCTGACCTATATATAGTGTTAATGAATATGATGTATTTCTTTGTGTATGAACCTCTGTCCTACGTGGCAGTGAGAAGTGATACCACCCTCAGTGTCAAGACCTGACTGAATTGCTCAGAATAGGCAAACTGTACTCCAAGCTTTGTCAATAAATTTGTTAAATTTAATTAAAACTTTCTTCTATTTCACCTTCAACGTCCTTTTTCCTTCTTCAACTTCCTTCTTCTTCTTCTCCTTTATTAGCAACTTCTCTTGCTTTTTTACTTTCCTTGTGCTATTCCTTCTCATCATTCTCCCTCTTCTTGTTTCTCACCTCTCCCCTCCACACCTCAGTAGTGTATACCATTAATCTGTGTTTACGATGTTTGGAGGTCATAGCAGTGACGTCATAATGAAGGGCACATGTGAACCAGGAGTCGTGCTGATGAGGGGAACACGTGTTACTGTATGGGTGTTTTGGGGTGGTGGAGGGAAGCTGGAGGGAAAGAGAGTAAGGGGGAGGGTACAGGGGAAAGAGAAAGGGGGGGTAGAGGGGAGAAGGAGGATAAAGAGAAGGGGGTAGGAGGGGAGATGGAGGGAAAAGATAAGGAGGGTGGAGGGTAAGACAATAGGGGGATGATGGGGGGAGGAAGGGGGAGGATGGAGAGAAAGAAGGTAGAAGTAAAAGATGGAGTGAAAAGAGGGGACTGGAAGGAAAGGGGGTAACAGGGGAGATGGAAGAAAATGGGGGGATAGGGAGAGGATGGAGAGAAATGAGGGTAAGAGAGAAATTGGAAGGTTAAGGGTATGAGAGAAGATGGAAGGAAAGGAGAACTGGAGGGAGGGTGGAGAGAGAGTGAACTTATTTCACATTCATTTCTTACATGTTCTTATGCAACTGGAAAAACACGCGGACTTTGAACATATAATCAACGACCTCACCAGCCAGGACTCGAACCCTCTTCCTACTGCGTGTGACCAGGGAACGTTACCGACCATGCCACAAGGACACTAAAAGCAATTCTAGACTATGTGATATTTCACACAAAGCCTGTTCATCGAGCTGATGGCGCCGTGAACCTCCCATTGGGAACTGCCCGTGCTGCTTATGTGGATGTCAGTAGCATTTTACCGAATCCAGCTGGTTTGAAACACGAGGTACCATATATACTTCATTTTTAGTCCATATAACACGCGGACTTTGAACATATAATGAACGACCTCACCAGCCAGGACTCGAACCTTGGACCTACTGCGTGTACCTCGTGTTTCATAAAGAGAGAGAGAGGGAAGAGGAATATCTAGTGACCATGGTGGGGGCATACAGTACATAGTTGTGAAGAAGTGGATGTAAACAAGTTAGTTTTTCAAAGGGCAATAATTAGTGGATCAAGGGAGCCTGAGGTTACAACTGACGAATCTATCTTAATAATAATGTTACTTATGCACTCTCTCTCTCTCTCTCTCTCTCTGTTCCCCATTGCTCTCTATAACTCTACCTTCTTTCTATATCCCATTCTGTCCTCTAGTTTCCTTTCTTTTACTCTTTCTCTCCGTCTCGTCAAAGAGGTTAGTGGAGATAGTGTATTAGCCCCTAGTGTACGAGGTCTCTGTGTACTGAATAACATCAAAAGTGGTGTTCTGTAATGAAGTGGTTAATGTCTTTTGTGGTATAAGTTTATCTTTTATTTATTTTATTTTATTATATTTTTGTCTTTTATTTTAATTTCAATATTTTCTATATATTTACTATTTTATCTGTCTATTAATTTAGTTATTTATAATCTAGCTTTTTAATTAGTTATTCATCATCGTTTATTTATCATTTACTTCATTTTAACGTTCATTTATTCTTATTTTCTTTCATTTACTAATCAAATATATTTCTTTCTCTGATGATTTCATATTTAATTATCTATCACACACAAACACACACACACACACACACACACACACACACACACAGTCATGAGTCTGCGTGCTGCTCACCATCTGCAAATTCACTGAAACTTAATCAGGAATGTAATCTCGACCCGGTCAGTGATTCCCGAGGATTACCTACGCGACAACACGGCTGGGAGAGTGAAGCTGATACTCGTCCTTGTTCACCACCCTCGTCTCTCCCTTAACTCTCTTCAGAAGTATTTTTCTTTTCCTTCGGGTGACGATAAGATTATTTCTATAATTTGTTTTTAATGGGTATATTTTGCTGTTGTGTTTAGTACAGCGGAGACCCCTTAGGAATGACGTCCTTTTGAATTGGGTTCATAAAACCTAGGTCCCAATCCTAATAGCTAGATTAGATTAGGTGAGATTAGGACTCAGTAGCACTGGTGGCCTATTAGGATTAGGATATATTTCACCAGTCATCGTTTATAAGTCGTTATCACAATCAACAATAATAACAACAACAAACTAACTACATTCTCAGACTCGAGAAACCTGATAAAGAGATTCTCAAAAACTCTCCTGCAAAACCGTCTCATTTTTGTGTTTATAACAATTATTCCAGTATTTGTAGCATCTGCTCCCTCGCGAAATACATAGCTCTATTTACATAATGTTTGTCGTGGACTGACCAATGGTAACTTCAGCTCTTCTTCCGACACTCTCTTAAGAGTGATATACTAACCTTTTATTGACCTGTTCTGCCTTGCATCATCTCTCCCTACTTCTCATGTTTCCTATCGTTCCGTTTTTTTATTACATCTTTAATCAACACATATGACCAATATATTTATGTTTTATTCGCAATTCACCACACACACACACACACACACACACAAAATATACAAGGAGTTTGCAGTCGAACTTGCCACCCCCCTCTGTTCTATTATTAATGCATCCCTCAGACAAAGCAAATGCCCTAATGAATGGAAAACCGCATTTGTCACCCCCATCCCAGAGGTCACCACCCCACAGTCCCCTAACGACCTCAGGTCAGTTGCCATTACCCCCATACCCAGTCTTCTTTGTGAGGACTTTGTTTTTGAGTGGGCATTTGCCAGTATCTATCAGTTAATTGATCCACAGCAATTTGGCAATATGAGGACCTCCTCTACATCACACTGCTTGGTGAGCTTTCTGGATTTTCTGCACAAAAACTTGCAGAAACGTAAGACATCACTGGCCGTTGCCCTTGTAGACTTCAGGAAGGCCTTTGACCTTGTTGATCACTGCACTGCTATCAACAAGGCTATTGCACTAGGGTTGCCCACCAACCTGGTCTCATGGCTTACTGATTTCTTGAGTGGACGTCGCCAGGCAGTGAGGTATCAGGGCTTGGTCTCCACATTCCAACACCTCACCTGCGGTGTTCCCCAGGGGACCAAGATGGGACCTCTGTGCTTCCTCATACTGATCAACGACGCTCTATCGGACACTCCTCACAGGTGGAAGTACGTGGATGACTGCACTGTGGGGGTTTCAGTGGACAACACCGCACCAGACTACTCATCGCTACAAGGCACCCTGGACAGGCTACAGGCATGGACTACGGAGAACAAGGTCACCATCAACCACACCAAAACCGCAGTCATGCACATCAATACCGCCACCACTCCAGTGCAAGCCCCAGCAGTCACAGTGGGTGCCCATCCTCTCCAGCTGGTGCAGTCTGCTAAACTCCTGGGTGTAACTATAGACAACAAACTTGACTGGAAGGCCCATGTAAATAACACACTCAAGGCAGCCTCGTACCGTCTCTACATGCTACGATGACTTAGGTCACTTGGGACACCCACGCCAGAGCTGAGGACCATCTACAACGCCTTTATTCTCCCCAAACTAACGTATGCGTCACCAGCCTGGTCGTCTTCTCTCAACTCCAACCAACAACGTCAGCTAGAGAAGGTACAGAAAAGGGCCTGCAGAATCATGCTCGGCGCAGAATACTCCGGCTACACCAACGCTCTCTCCACCCTGGAAATGCCATCCCTCAGTGACCTCCACCACCAAGCACTGGAAAGGTTTAGCAGTGGATTACTGCACCACCCTCGTCCTTGCCACCTCCTGCCACCTGCAGCCCCCCACCCAACTCGCGCAGTCCGCCACTACAACAAAATTCAGCCCATAAGAGCCCTCACTGATAGATATAAGAATAGCACCATCCCATCTATTGCTAAAATAATAAACAACTCCTGATTTATGTACTGTACAGCCCTGTAAATGTATTGAACGCATATTTTTATGTCTAAATCACATGTAAGTCTGTATATTTTCAGCTACCGGCTGCAACTCTATTAATAAACCGTTTATTATTATTATTATTATTATTATTATTATTATTATTATTATTATTATTATTATCATTATTACAAACACACACACACACACAAAGGCACGCACGCACGCACACATTCACTAAAAAGTAGTTCATTTGTATGTTACGTTTAGCCTTAGTTAAGTGTTTATACTGCCTTTCTTCGCTTCTTGTCGACAAACATACCGAGGAATCATTAATGACGACGTAGCTGCTTCGCCAATAACGTGTATATATATATATATATATATATATATATATATATATATATATATATATATATATATATATATATATATATATATATATATATATATATATATATATATATATATATATATATATATATATATATATATATATATATATATATATATATATATATATATATATATATATATATATATATATATATATATATATATATATATATATATATATATATATATATATATATATATATATATATATATTTATATATATATATATATTATTTTTTGTGGGGGGGGGAATACCCTTTTTTAGTATTGAATGACGCCTCTCTCTCTCTCTCTCTCTCACATACACACACACACCTCTACCCTCCCATCTCTCTCTGTCAGTCTGTTTTTATCTCTCACTATTTATCACGCCTTTACCCCAAACACGTATACACCTGTTTCTTATAATTCTCTCACCACCCATCTACACACACACACACACACACACACACACACACACACACACACACACATGTAAGATTATTGTCTCCCCTTCCTACTCCCCATATGAAGAAGCGCTCAACACACTGACCCTCTCGGCACTTTCTGACCATCCCACGATCTCATCTGTAAATTTGGTGAGAAGCTTCTGCACCATCTTCGTCACCGGCTCCTACTTCCACCAGAGATCCCACGTCCGCAAATTGCTGTTCGACACCACAACCGCATCCAGCCCAAACGAGCACGTACTGATCGCTGTAAGAACAGCCACGTCCCAACCATTGTAATAATTATTCACAACTTGTAATCAACCAGTGTATTCACTCCCAATCAATCTTACCTTTTTGCACTGTCACTATGTTCAACTGCCCTGTAGTATAACCTTCTCCCCACCTAGTTATTATATATCATATTTGTATTACGTATGTTACTTGTATATTATTTATCAATCAAGTTACCCATTCCGCAATTATGTAACTGTATATTTTTAGCCTTCCGGCTGCCATGCTCTTTCAATAAACCGTTAAATATTATTATTTATTTATTATTACTCACACACACACACACACACACACACACACACACACACACCTCCCTATGTCACAGTTCCTAGGTAGTCTCTTGTATAAACAAACACTGACAATAGAGGATGTTTTACAATAGCTCAGTCACATGGTTAAATGGCGACTAATAAACCGCTTAAGACGTGTAAATAAACTTTTTTTTTAGCGTCTGTCTATTAAAACCCTGGAGGCAGACGTCACCCCCTGATTGGTACATGCACAGGAACACATGGGCGGTGGCCAGGTACCCAACTCTCACTGGGATTAATCCAAAGTAAATATAGTTTTATAAATTGACTTTTTTTCTCCAAATTGTAAAAAACACGAAATTGAACATGAGAAATTATTAGTAAAAAATGGTGTCAGCTTACAAACTGCGAGTGGGAAAATTGTATACTGTGCTTATATTAAAACACACACAGACACACACACACACACACATAGTGATCCAGGACATCAGAGAGATCAATACATTCATGGATTCCAATGATCCGTCAACAAACACCCAACATCAGTCTGATTAATACACCGGTGTCCGTCCCTGACTCTCTAAAAACTGTGTAAATGACCTAGTTATTCTGCCGCCTAAAACAACAAAAATAAAATCAAAGCAGCAAGAGAACAAATTACTATGAAAGCTGAACATCAACAACAATAACAACTAAAAACAACAAATAACCATCAAATCTCTGAAAATCAAGAACGAAAACAACAATACCAAACAAAATCAGAATAAATACCCTTAAAATCTAAAACATAATGACTATACGACATAGGCATCAATACATCAATACACATATTTATGACGTAAAATATTGGTACAGGTGAATAGAGATACCAGTGGGATATATTTATTACTGTACGTCACGCTCACAGACACCAAAAATGTTGATGTGATTAATTAATTTATTTGCTTTGTTGCCCAGCCTGTGAGATCACTACATTGTTTATATACCTCGCCGATAAACACAGAAACATAAATGAGACCAATGCATTGTTTACCATACACAAATAAACATAGAATCATCAATACGATCATTAAAATTGTTTTCTCCATATGGTGGATCAATGATATTAATGCAGTGTTTGCTCCGTCAACAAACACAGGACATCAATAAGATCAATATATTTGTTTGTCCTGCGCGCACGTCCTCCCTCAACGTCACTTAACACAACAAGGTGGACGAGTGGTAGTGGGCTGGGTTGGGTTTTTCCTGGCCAGCGAACACAGCTCCCTGGGAGTCGTAACCAGCAAGAGTAAACAAACGGATGCCAAATGAGTGGAGGGGAAGCCATCTCTCCCTGTGAGTAACCTCTGTGAAGCGCGGCGCCGATGGT
>NW_024755043.1:0-8109 GCF_018991925.1 Homarus americanus | reverse complement strand
TGAGTTAGATAAACAACTTTCCCGAAAATAGATTATCATAGAAACCGGGAAATTTGTTTCATAAAAAATGGGAAATATCTACTTTCCGCGAAAGTTTGTTAGATAAACAACTTTCCCGAAAATAGATTATCATAGAAAACGGGAAATTTGTATCATAAAAAATGGGAAATATCTACTTTCCGGGAAAGTTGGTTAGATAACCAAATTTGCCGAAAATAGATTATCATAGAAAACGGGAAATTTGTATCATAAAAAATGGGAAATATCTACTTTCCGCGAAAGTTGGTTAGATAAACAACTTTCCCGAAAATAGATTATCATAGAAACGGGAAATTTGTATCATAAAAAATGGGAAATATCTATTTTCCGGGAAAGTTGGTTAGATAAACAACTTTCCCGAAAATAGATTATCATAGAAAACGGGAAAATTGTATCATAAAAAATGGGAAATACCTACTTTCCGGGCGAAAGTTGGTTAGATAAATCAAATTTGCCGAAATGGATTATCAGAAAATTCGGAAATTTGTATCATAAAAAATGGGAAATATCTACTTTCCGCGAAAGTTAGAGTTAGATAAACAACTTTCCCGAAAATAGATTAATATCATAGAAAACGGGAAATTTGTATCATACAAATGGAAATATCTACTTTCCGAAAGTTGGTTAGATAACCAAATTTAAGCGAAAAATAGATTATCATAGAAAAAGGGAATTTGTATCATCATAAAAATGGGAAATATCTACTTTCCATGAAAAGTTGGTTAGATAAACAACTTTCCTGAAAATAGATTATCATAGAAAAACGGGAAATTTGTATCATACAAAGGAAGTTACCATTTCCGGGAAAGAAAGGATAAATCACCCGCCGAAAATAGATTATCATAGAAAACGGGAAATTTGTATCATAAAAAATGGGAAATATCTACTTTCCGCAAAAGTTTCTTAGATAACCAACTTTCCCAAAAATAGATTATCATAGAAAACGGGAAATTTGTATCATAAAAAATGGGAAATATCTACTTTCCGTGAAAGTTGGTTAGATAACCAAATTTGCCGAAATAGATTATCATAGAAAACGGGAAATTTGTATCATAAAAAATGGGAAATATCTACTTTCCGCAAAAGTTGGTTAGATAAACAACTTTCCCAAAATAGATTATCATAGAAAACGGGAAATTTGTATCATAAAAATGGGAAATATCTACTTTCCGGGAAAGTTGGTTAGATAACCAAATTTGCCGAAAATAGATTATCATAGAAAACGGTAAATTTGTATCATAAAAAATGGGAAATATCTACTTTCCGCGAAAGTTGGTTAGATAAATAACTTTCCCGAAAATAGATTATCATAGAAAACGGGAAATTTGTATCATAAAAAATGGGAAATATCTACTTTCCGCGAAAGTTGGTTAGATAACCAAATTTGCCGAAAATAGGTTATCATAGAAAACGGGAAATTTGTATCAAAAAAAATGGGAAATATCTACTTCCGCGAAAGTTGGTTAGATAAACAACTTTCCCGAGAATAGATTATCATAGAAAACGGGAAATTTGTATCATAAAAAATGGGAAATATCTACTTTCCGGGAAAGTTGGTTAGATAACCAAATTTGCCGAAAATAGATTATCATAGAAAACGGGAAATTTGTATCATAAAAAATGGGAAATATCTACTTTCCGCGAAAGTTGGTTAGATAAAAATTTTTCCCGAAAATAGATTATCATAGAAAACGGGAAATTTGTATCATAAAAAATGAGAAATATCTACTTTCCGGGAAAGTTGGTTAGATAACCAACGGCAATATAGATTATCATAGTAAAAACGTAAACAAATATAAAAAATGGGAAATATCTACTTTCCGCGAAAGTTGGTTAGATAAACAACTTTCCCGAAAATAGATTATCATAGAAAACGGGAAATTTTATCATAAAAAATGGGAAATATCTACTTTCCGGGAAAGTTGGTTAGATAACGAAATTTGCCGAAAATAGATTATCATAGAAAACCGGAAATTTGTATCATAAAAAATGGGAAATATCTACTTTCCGCGAAAGTTGGTTAGATAAACAACTTTCCCGAAAATAGATTATCATAGAAAACGGGAAATTTGTATCATAAAAAATGGGAAATATCTACTTTCCGGGAAAGTTGGTTAGATAACCAAATTTGTCAAAATAGATTATCAAGCAGAAAACGCAAAATGAATATAAAAATGGGAAATATCTACTTTCCATGAAAGAGTTAGATAAACAACTTCCCGAAAATAGATTATCATAGAAAACGAAATTTGTATCATAAAAATGGGAAATATCTACTTTCCGGAAAGTTGGTTAGATAAACCAAATTCCAGGTTGAAAAATAGACAGTAGAAAACGGGAAATTTGCATCATAAAAAATGGGAAATATCTACTTTCCATGAAAGTTGAGTTATTAGATAAACAACTTTCCCGAAAATAGATTATCATAGAAAACGGGAAATTTGCATCATAAAAAATGGGAAATATCTACTTTCCGGGAAAGTTGGTTAGATAACCAAATTTGCCGAAAATAGATTATCATAGAAAACGGGAAATTTGAATCATAAAAAATGGGAAATATCTACTTTCCGCGAAAGTTGATAGATAAACAACTTCTGAAAATAGATTATCATAGAAAACGGAATTTGTATCATAAAATGGAAATATCTACTTCCAGAAAGTTGAGTTAGATAACCAAATCTATTGAAAATAGATTATCACAGAAAAACGGAAATTTGTATCATAAAAATGGGAAATATCTACTTCCATGAAAGTTGGTTAGATAAACAACTTCCCAAAATAGATTATCATAGAAAACGGAAATTTGTATCATAAAAAATGGGAAATATTCATTTCCGGAAAGTTGAGAGATAAACCAAATTTCCGAAAATAGATTATCACAGAAAACGGAAATTTGTATCATAAAAATGGAAATATCTACTTTCCGCGAAAGTTGAGTTAGATAAACAACTTTCCCAAAATAGATTATCACAGAAAACGGGAAATTTGTATCAAAAAATGGGAAATATCTACTTCAGAAAGTTGGTTAGATAAACCAACCTGCCAAAAATAGATTATCATAGAAAACGAAATTTGTATCATAAAAAATGGGAATATCTACTTTCCGCGAAAGTTGTTAGATAAACAACTTTCCCGAAAATAGATTATCATAGAAAACGGGAAATTTGTATCATAAAAATGGGAAATATCTACTTTCCGGAAAGTTGGTTAGATAACCAAATTTGTCAAAATAGATTATCATAGAAAACGGGAAATTTGTATCATAAAAAATGGAAATACTCACTTTGCGAAAGTTGGTTAGATAAACAACTTTCCCGAAAATAGATTATCATAGAAAACGGAAATTTGTAATTACAAAAAAATGGGAAATATCTACTTTCCGAAAGTTAATAGATAACCAAATTTGCCGAAATAGATTATCACAGAAAACGAAATTTGATATCATAAAAATGGGAAATATCTACTTTCCACGAAAGTTGAGTTAGATAAACAACTTTCCGAAAAATAGATTATCATAGAAAAATGGGAAATTTGTATCACAAAAATGGGAAATATTCATCGAAAGTTGATAGATAAACCAATTTGCTGAAAATAGATTATCAGAAAACGGGAAATTTGTATTACAAAAATGGAAATATCTACTTTCCGCGAAAGTTGAAATAGATAAACAACTTTCCGAAAATAGATTATCATAGAAAAACGGAAATTTGTATCATAAAATGGGAATATCTACTTTCCGGGAAAGTTGAGTAGATAACCAAATTTCCGAAAATAGATTATCATAGAAAACGGAAATTTTATCATAAAAATGGGAAATATCTACTTCATGAAAGTTATAGATAAACACTGAAAATAGATTATCATAGAAAACGGAAATTTGTATCATAAAAAATGGGAATATTCACTTTCCGAAAGTTATTAGATAACCAAATTTGCCGGAATAGATTATCACAGAAAACGGGAAATTTGTATCATAAAAATGGGAAATATCTACTTCCATGAAAGTTGAGTTAGATAAACAACTCTCCCGAAAATAGATTATCAGAAAAACGGGAAATTTGTATCATAAAAAATGGGAAATATCTACTTTCCGGAAAGGTTAGATAACCAACGCCGAAAATAGATTATCATAGAAAACGGAAATTTGTATCATAAAAAATGGGAAATATCTACTTTCCGCGAAAGTTGAGTTAGATAAACAACTTCCCGGAAAATACAGATTATCAGAAAACGAAATTTGTATACAAAAATGGGAAATATCTACTTCCGGAAAGTTGGTTAGACAACCAAATTTGTCGAAATAGATTATCACAGAAAAACGGAAATTTGTATCATAAAAATGGGAATACTCATTTCATGAAAGTTGATTAGATAAACAACTTTCTCCCGAAATAGATTATCATAGAAAACGGGAATTTGATCAAAAAATGGGAAATATTCACTTTCCGAAAGTTGTTAGATAACCAAATTTGCCGAAAATAGATTATCACAGAAACGGAAATTTGTATCATAAAAAATGGAAATATCTACTTTCTGAAAGTTGAGTAGATAAACAACTTTCCCGAAAATAGATTATCAGAAAACGGAAATTGTATCATAAAAAATGGGAAATATCTACTTCTCCGGAAAGTTGCTAGATAAACCAAATTTGCCGAAAATAGATTATCAGAAACGGAAATTTGTATCATAAAATGGGAAATATCTACTTTCCGCGAAATGTTAGATAAACAACTTTCCCGAAAATAGATTATCATAGAAAACGGGAAATTTGTATCATAAAAAATGGGAAATATCTACTTTCCGGGAAAGTTGAGTTAGATAACCAAATTTACGAAAATAGATTATCATAGAAAACGGGAAATTTGTATCATAAAAATGGGAAATATCTACTTCATGAAAGTTAATAGATAAAAACTTTCCGAAAATAGATTATCATAGAAAACGGAAATTTGTATCATAAAAATGGGAAATATCTACTTCCGAAAGTTGATAGAAAACCAAATTTGCTGGAAAATAGATTATCATAGAAAACGGAAATTTGTATCCAAAAAAATGGGAAATATCTACTTTCCGCGAAAGTTGAGTTAGATAAACAACTTTCCTGAAAATAGATTATCAGAGAAAACGGGAAATTTGTATCATAAAAAATGGAAATATCTACTTTCCGGAAAGTTAATAGATAAACCAAATTTGCTGAAAATAGATTATCATAGAAAACGGAAATTTGTATCATAAAAATGGGAAATATCTACTTTCCGCGAAAGTTGGAGTTAGATAAACAACTTTCCCGAAAATATTATCAAGAAAACGGAAATTTGTATCATAAAAATGGAATACCACTTTCCGGAAAGTTGGTTAGATAAACCAAATTTGCCGAAAATAGATTATCATAGAAAACGGGAAATTTGTATCATAAAAATGGGGAAATATTCATTTCCATGAAAGTTGAGATAGATAAACAATTTCTCAAAATAGATTATCATAGAAAACGGGAAATTTGTATCATAAAATGGGAAAACATTTCCGGGAAAGATGGTTAGATAACCAAATCACGAAAATAGATTATCACAGAAAACGGAAATTGTATCATAAAAATGGGAAATATCTATTTCATGAAAGTTGAGTTAGATAAACAACTTCCCGAAACAGATTATATCAAGGAAAACGAAATTTGATCATAAAAAATGGGAAATATCTACTTCCGGGAAAGTTATTAGATAACCAAATTTGCCGAAAATAGATTATCACAGAAAACGGAAATTTGTATCATAAAATGGAATATCTACTTTCCACGAAAGTTGAAAGATAAACAACTTTCCCGAAAATAGATTATCATAGAAAACGGAAATTTGTATCATAAAAATGGAAATATCTCATTTCCGGGAAAGTTAAGTAGATAACCAAATTTGCTGAAAATAGATTATATAGAAAACGGGAAATTTGTATCATAAAATGGAAATATCTACTTTCCATGAAAGAATTAGATAAAACAATTTCCTGAAAATAGATTATCATAGAAAACGGGAAATTTGTATCATAAAATGGAAATATCTACTTCTGGAAAGTGGTTAGATAAACCAAATTTCGCAAAAATAGATTATCATAGAAAACGAAATTTGTATCAAAAAAATGGGAAATATCTACTTTCCATGAAAGTTGAGTTAGATAAACAATCTCCGAAAATAGATTATCACAGAAAACGGAAATTTGTATCATAAAAATGGGAAATATCTACTTTCCGAAAGTTGATAGATAAATCAATTTGCCGAAAATAGATTATCATAGAAACGAAATTTGTATCATAAAAAATGGAAATATTCATTTCCGCGAAAGTTGATAGATAAACAACTTCCCGAAAATAGATTATCATAGAAACGGGAAATTTGTATCATAAAATGGGAAATATCTACTTTCCGAAAGTTGATAGATAACCAAATTTCCCGAAAATAGATTATCATAGAAAACGGAAAATTTGTATCAAAAAATGGGAAATATCTACTTCATGAAAGTAGTTAGATAAACAACTTCCTGAAAAAAGATTATCACAGAAAACGAAATGGTATCAAAAATAAATTTATTTCCGAAAGTTGATAGATAAAACAAATCTTCGAAAATAGATTATCATAGAAAACGAAATTTGCATCACAAAAAATGGAAATATTCATTTCATGAAAAGTTGAGTAGATAAACAACTTCTGAAAATATTATCACAGAAAACGGAAATTTGTATCATAAAAATGAAATATCTACTTTCCAAGAAAGTTAAGGATAACCAAATTTCCAAATAGATTACCAGAAAACGGAAAATTTATATCATAAAAATGGGAAATATCTATTTCGCGAAAGTTGATAGATAAACAACTTCCCCCGAAAATAGATTATCACAGAAACGAAATTTGTATCATCAAAAATGGGAAATATCTACTTTCCGAAAGTTAATAGATAACAAAAAATTCAAGGAAAATAGATTATCACAGAAAACGGAAATTTGTATCATAAAAATGGGAATATCTATTTCTCCAGAAAGTTATTAGATAAACAACTTCCGAAAATAGAATTACACAGAAAACGGAAATTTGCATCACAAAATGGGAAATATCTACTTCCGAAAGTTGATTAGATAAACCAAATTTACGAAATAGATTATCACAGAAAACGAAATTTGTATCATAAAAAATGGGAAATATTCATTTCCATGAAAAGTTGAGTTAGATAAAACTTTCCCGAAAATAGATTATCATAGAAAACGGAAATTTGTATCACAAAAATGGGAAATATCTACTTTCCGAAAGTTAGATAGATAACCAAATTTGCCGAAAATAGATTATCATAGAAAACGGGAAATTTGTATCATAAAAATGGGAAATATCTACTCATGAAAGTTGAGATAGATAAACAACTCTTCCCGAAAATAGATTATCACAGAAAATGGAAATTTGTATCATAAAAATGGGAATATCTATCGAAAGTTAGAGATAACCAATTTGCCGAAAATGATTAATCGCAGAAAACGGGAAATTTGTATCATAAAAATGAAATATCTATCATGAAAAGTTGGTTAGATAAACAACTTCTGAAAACAGATTATCATAGAAAACGGAAATTTGTATCATAAAAAATGGAAAATATCTACTTTCCGGGAAAGTTGATAGATAAACCAAATTTCCGGAAAATAGATTATCACAGAAAACGGAAATTTGTATAATAAAAAATGGAAATATCTACTTTCCGTGAAAGTTGATTAGATAAAACAACTTTCCCGAAAAATAATTACTAGAGAAAACGGAAATTTGTATCATAAAAATGGAAACATCACTTTCCGAAAGTTAAGATAAAACCAACGCACAAAATAGATTAATGCAGAAAAACGGGAAATGATCATAAAAATGGAAATATCTACTTCCAAAAGAAGTAGACAAAACTACGAAATAGATTATCATAGAAAAGGGAAATTTGTATCACAAAAAAAATATTCATCGAAAGGGATAAACTAATTTTGCGAAAAGATTATCATAGAAAAGGAAATTAATACAAAATGGAAATATCACTCACGAAAGTTGATGATAAACA
>NW_024755041.1:0-1153 GCF_018991925.1 Homarus americanus | reverse complement strand
CACACAATACTACAAGTCTTTCACTCACTTCTACATAACTTACCAAGTTCATCCCTCACTCCCACACAACATACCAAGTCCATCCCTCACTCCCACACAACATACCAAGTCCATCCCTCACTCCTACACAATACTACAAGTCCATCCCTTACTCCTACACAATACTACAAGTCCATCCCTCACTCCTACACAATACTACAAATCCTTCCCTCACTCTTACACAATACTACAAGTCCTTCCCTCACTCTTCAACAATACTACAAGTCCTTCCCTCACTCTTCAACAATACTGGATCGCTACTCCTTTCTTACATAATGCTAGTCCTTCCCTCCTCCTACCTTCACTACAAGTCCTTCCCTCACTCCTACACAATACTACAGTCCTTCCCTTACTCCCTACACCACCCGCACCAATCTTCCCTCCTCCCTACACAATGCTACAAGTCCTACCTCACTCCTACACAAAACTACATGTCCTTCCCTCACTCCTACACAAAACTACAAGTCCTTCCCTCACTCCTGCACAATACTGCAAGTCCTTTCCTCACTCCTTAACAATACTACAAGTCCTTCCCTCACTCCTACACAAAATTAAAAGTCCTTCCCTCACTCCTACACAAAACTACAAGTCCTTCCCACACTCCTAAACAATACTACAAGTCCTTCCCTCACTCCTACACAAAACTTCAAGTCCATCCCTCACTCGCACACAACATACCATGTCCATCCCACACTCCTACACAATATTACAAGTCCTTCCCTCTCTCCTATACAATGCTACAAGTCCTTTCCTCACTCCTACAGAAAACTACAAGTTCTTCCCTCACTCCTACACAATACTGCAAGTCCTTCCCTCACTCCTACACAATAGTACAATTCCTTCCATCACTCCTACACAATACTACAAGACCTTCCCTCACGACTACACAAAACTTCAAGTCCTTCCCTCACTCCTAAACAGATCAACAAGTCCTTCCCTGACTCCTACACAGTTCAACAAGTCTATCCCTCACTCCTACACAACATACCAAGTCCTTTCCTCACTCCTACACAACATACCAAGTCCATCCCTCACTCCTAAACTACATACCAAGTCCTTCCCTCACTCCTACACAAGTCCCTCACCCTACACAATATACCAAGTCCTTCCCTCA
>NW_024755040.1:0-8298 GCF_018991925.1 Homarus americanus | reverse complement strand
GGGTGTGACAGGTGTAGGGGGTGTGACAGGTGTAGGGGGTGTATTTCTAAGCAGTGTAGTTGAAACAGGTATAACACACATTGGTGGAGTACACATCAACACCTCCGCTAAACACCCTCCACATATACTCAACACACCCAGGGCCACGTAACACAGTGTTGGTAGGCTTAGGCGGCCATGTCGTGACACCGGCCGTCAGAATCTCCCAGCAAAAGGTAAACAAGATGGCGGCCCCCCCATCCTACATGTCAACAACTCATCCTAAAATATCCCACCTGGACCCTCTACTAGTGGGGGTCGAACCTTGAATTCAGATTAGACTGCCAATACGGCCCGGGAGATTAGTGAGGTCAACCTAATGGAACTTTACACACACTACACTAACCACAAACTCATTCTATCTTAAGTTATTTTAAGCCAATGGAGCTGGATTCAGTAACTCTCGTAAGACAAATTTCCAACTGGAAGCTTGAGGCAGCATTACAGTGCCTCACCTCAGCGATCGTAAGACAACAGGTGGCACTCTCACAGTAAGATGGCACCGTCGTTCTTACCATAAACAGACGATCGAGAGGAAATTTTTTCGGGGTACAAATCTTTGAGAACATTGGCAGTAAGTGGATGGCTGGCCGTTCAGGTGTAGCGGGCGGAGGGTGATGAGTGGCTACCGTGGGGACAGGTGAAGGTGAGTTACGATGCACCGTGTCTTAAGTAATGACTCGACCGGTTGAATTATATATCCACCAACTGATGGACAAAAAAAAAATTCCACCAT
The DNA here is from genome assembly GCF_018991925.1 of Homarus americanus. Lineage (NCBI taxonomy): Eukaryota > Metazoa > Arthropoda > Malacostraca > Decapoda > Nephropidae > Homarus > Homarus americanus. The sequence goes on along the minus strand of NW_024755040.1, from coordinate 7,523 downwards.
AAAACACCAAAATCCTCAAACAATCGTCCATCAATTTTTTTCCCTCGTAACTAAGGAGGAAAAATAAATAAATAAAACACACATCCAAGTCATTAAAAAAAAGTCTTGGTGTAGTTTCGACGCCATTTTGACCGCCATCCTTCTGTAGTATGCTGTAGTGGACCAAATAGACGCATCCTAAATTCTTCACTTAAGAGGGGAGAATATTTCCACGGGAGGGCCTTTGAGAATCAGAGTCTAGGGAATTAAAACGTGAAGGAACTGAAGCTGGTAGGATTTTCCCCAATTTATTACGCTGAAAGGGATTGTGGTGGGGGAAAAGAGAGGGGAGGGGAGAGGGGGAAGGGAGCGATTGTATCCTGTAAGGGAGAAAGGGAGGGGAGGATTGTGTCATGGAAACGGGAGGGGGATTATCATGGGAGGGAAAGAGGGAGAGATGTGTTCTGGAAGGGGGAGGGTTGTGTCACAAAAGGAGGGGAGAGGGAGTGTCAAAAGGAGAGTGGGCATTAGAGGGCAAGATGTCTGAGAGGAAAGTAGTAGGTGAGGAGGCGTGGTGTTGTAGTAGACAGGAGGAGGCGTGGCGTGGTAGTAGGCAGGAGGAGGCGTAGTGTTGTAGTAGGCAGAAGGGGGCGTGGTGTTGTAGTAAGCAGGAGGAGGCGTGGCGTGGTAGTAGGCAGGAGGAGGTGGTGTTGTAGTAGGCAGGAGGAGGCGTGGCGTGGTAGTAGGCAGGAGGAGGCGTGGTGTTGTAGTAGGCAGGAGGAGGCGTGTCGTGTTAGTAGGCAGAAGGAGGCGTGGTGTTGTAGTAGGCAGGAGGAGGCGTGGCGTGGTAGTAGGCAGGAGGAGGCGTGGTGTTGTAGTAGGCAGAAGGGGGCGTGGTGTTGTAGTAGGCAGGAGGAGGCGTTGTGTTGTAGTAGACAGGAGGCGGCGTGGCGTGGTAGTAGACAGGAGGCGGCGTGGCGTGGTAGTAGGCAGAAGGGGGCGTGGTGTTGTAGGCAGGAGGAGGCGTGGTGGGGTTGTAGGCAGGGAGGGGAGGGTGGGAAGCAGGCAGGAGGAGGTGTGGGGAGGCAGGAGGGGAGGCGTGGCGTGTAGTAGGCAGGAGGAGGTGGTGTAGGCAGGAGAGTGTGGGAAGCAGGCAGGAGGAGGGTGTTGTAGTGAGGCAGGAGGAGGTGTGGGCGGTAGGGAGGGTGGAGGAGGCGTGGTGTTGTAGTAGTCAGGAGGAGGCGTGGTGTTGTAGTAGGCAGGAGGAGTCGTGGCGTGTTAGTAGGCAGAAGGAGGCGTGGTGTTGTAGTAGGCAGGAGGAGTCGTTGTGTTGAAGTATGCAGATGGGGGCGTGGTGTTGTAGTAGTAGACAGGAGGAGGCGTGGCGTGGTAGTAGCCAGAAGGGGGCGTGGTGTTGTAGTAGTAGACAGGAGGAGGCGTGGCGTGGTAGTAGGCAGAAGGAGGCGTGGCGTGGTAGTAGCCAGAAGGGGGCGTGGTGTTGTAGTAGTAGACAGGAGGAGGCGTGGCGTGGTAGTAGGCAGAAGGGGGCGTGGTGTCGGGAGCGGGCAGGAGGGGGCGTGGTGGGCAGGGGGAGGGTGGCGTGGGACAGCGATGGCGGCGCGCCTTGCCTCGCCCTCATGATCAATATGACCCCGGCTCCCCTCCCCTCATTACCGCTACCCCCGGGCTCTCCCTGCCTGCCCCTACCCTGGCCAGCCTCCCTACCTGATCCTACCCTGGCCAGCCTCCCTACCTGATCTTACCCTGGCCAGCCTCCCTATCTGTCATAAGAACATAAGAACATAAGAATGGAGGAAACTGCAGCGGGCCTATTGGCCCATACTGGGCAGTCCCGTTTACACCCAACCCCTATTGCTCATATGAGCATCCAACCTATGTTTGAAGCAATTCAGCGTATTCGAGTTAATGATGATATTTGGTAACTTGTTCCATTCATCCACTACTCTGTTTCCAAACCAGTGTTTACCTATTTCACGCCTAAATCTAAATTTGTCTAATTTAAAACCATTGTTACGAGTTCGCTCCTGGTTGGATAGTTTGAGTACCTTTGTAATGTCCCCTTTGTTTATCCCTGCCTTCCACTTATACACCTCTATCAGGTCGCCCCTCGCTCTACGTCTCTCAAGGGAGTGCAAATCAAGATGCTTTAACCTGTCTCTATACTCAAGGTTCCTAATGTCCCTACCCAGGCCAGCCTCTGTGCCTGACCCTACCCTGGAAAGTCTCTGTACCTGACCCTGGCCAGCCTCTGTACCTAAGCCCACCTGACCCTGGCCAAACTCTGTACCTGACATGACCCAACCTAACCTAAACACAATTTAAACTAAACTGAACAAGACTAAACCATGCTTCTATCTATCTAAATTTTGTCAAGCTCAAATAATCCTTGTCACCACTGTCATACACCCACCAACCCAGAGTCATACACCCACCAGCCCACAGTCATACACCCACCAACCTAGTCATACACCCACCAACCCACAGTCATACACCCACCAACCCACAGTCATACACCCATCAACCCACAGTCATACGCCCACCAACCCTCAGTCATACACCCACCAACCCACAGTCATACACCCACCAACCCACAGTCATACACCCATCAACCTACAGTCATACACCCATCAACCCACAGTCATACACCCATCAACCTACAGTCATACACCCACCAACCCAGTCATACACCCATCAACCTACAGTCATACACCCACCAACCCACAGTCATACACCCACCATCAGTCATACACCCACCAACCCACAGTCATACACACCCACCAACCCACAGTCATACACCCACCAACCCAAACCACATCAACCCACAGTCATACACCCACCAACCCATAGTCATACACCCACCAACCCACAGTCATACACCCACCAACCCACAGTCATACACCCACCAACCCACAGTCATACACCCACCAACCCACAGTCATACACCCACCAACCCACAGTCATACACCCACCAACCCACAGTCATACACCCACCAACCCCCAGTCATACACCCACCAACCCACAGTCATTCACCCATCAACCCACAGTCATACACCCACCAACCCACAGTCATACACCCATCAACCCACAGTCATACACCCACCAACCCACAGTCATACACCCAGCCTCTGTATCTGACTTTACCTGACCTGACTTAACCAGATCCAATCAAGAAACCCATTATTTTTCACCTTGAAGCAGGTATCGAGTCCACCTGACCTGACCTCAATTACTCTGCAATATTCCCAAGGCATCTGACCACCTCTGCTAGCGTCTTCGGTACACCTAACATGACATGACCTGACCTGACCTGACCTGGCCTGACCTCCAAGAACGAGAAAATAAACCCAAGATCTATTTAAATCTATCCCAGAAATTTAAACCTTCAATATATTTGTGTTAAGTTCATTTGTTATGTCTTTGTTTTGCTCTTGTGTTTACGGTTCTTGTTTATGAATTAAAGAAACAATAAGAGAATCCAGCCCGTCAAACTTCTACTGATAATCACAACTCGAATTATGCAACTGAAGAACAACAACAACAATAAGAAGAACAAGAACAAAAAAAAACAGCAGGATATAATTCCTATAGAACCTCATGACTAGTTTATTAATGCCTTAAGAAACACTAACAACAATCCTCAGCCAACACGGACCTACAAAACATCAACAAGGTGACGACAACAACAGCTCAAACGCTCCAGCTTAACACCTACAAATTTCCGGGAGTTTAGTGTCGCTACATGAAACAAACACGGCGGCGAGTCCTACAGCTACACACTGTAATGGTCGGCGGAGCAAAGGACGAGACAGCGACGCGTACTCATTGGTGGAGCTTTAATAACAACAGCATGTGGTAACTAGGAGATGTGTGTGTGTTGTGAGGTAGTGAAGGACCACAACATCTCACGTTTTGTGTTACACGTCAAAGACTGAACAATGTGAAGCAGCGGCCCTCCCCCCACACCACGCTGCCTGTAGTAACACCACCGTTAATAAAGGACAAAACGGTACAATATGGAGGTGGGGGGTGGCGTGTGGACAAGGCACGAGAGAGCGGCCTTGTTAATATGATGGTCACCAGACACGGCCAACACCAGGTGGCGGGTGTAGCTCTTCCTGCTGAATAAAAACCAAGAGCGAGTTTGACGACGCTACACGAACACCGTCCTCAAGGGGGACATCTTGGACTCGAGTGTGAGAGATAGAGACTCCCAAACAATCAAACACGTCTGGTTAATTCCTTCACTTTTATATAAGAACACATTCGTCTTCAACTAAACACGATTTCTTTTCAACTTCTCCTAAAAAAATTCCTCTTCGACTCCAAGGCTGAAATTCGAGTCCCACTTGAAACGAATAAAATAAAATATATGTGAAGAGAAAATGTAAATAGTGTGTTTGACTGTGTGAGGCTGATGGAAGCAACACTAATTATGCTGTATAATGGGTTGTGTTCAGTAAGGTCAGAGTGATTAGTGGCGCGCGCCATCACCACTTCCCGCCTCCTATACACGCCCCTACACCCACCACGCCTCCCTCTTGCCCAACTCAACACGCCCACTTAGCTACCCCTACACGCCCCTTACCCTCCCCCCACCATACACCACGCCCCTTGCTGCCTACCCCTTACGCGCCCCCACCCCTCCACACCACGCCCACCCACTCATCGTACACTAATAAGGTGATAAGATTACCTCATCATGACACTGGTGTGAATCAGCATCAGGAACTCACCTTCCCCTGCATCAAGGTGCCCACCCTCACCCACCCTACCTGGCAGCCACTCACCTGCGTATTATACCACCTGACACGGGAAATCACACACACACGGGATGACACGGTAGAACACAGTGCTTGTAAGGTAAATAGAAGCCAGTCTTAATGGGTCCCAACCTTAAACTATTAGGACTGAGGCCCATTAGTATTGAGAGCCGTCAGGATTGGGACTCATTAAGACTGAGGTCTATTAAGACTGGAACCATTAGGCCTGTGGTATCTTTGGACTGAGGCTCATTAGGACTGAGAACCATTGGAAATGTGACAATTAGAATTGGGGCCCATTAAAACTGGGACCCAATAGGACTGGGGCCCATTAGGACTAGGGCCCATTAGGACAGGGGTTCATTTGATAAGATGCCCACCTAGTAAAAGTGCAAAAGAGGGCATGCAAGATTATTCTCTCCCCTTCCTACTCCACATATCAAGAAGCGCTCAACACACTGACCCTTTCGACTCTCACTGACCATCACCACGACCACATCTGCAAATTTGCTAAGAAGCTTCTACACCATCCTCGACACTGGCTCCTACTACCACCTGAGATCCCTAGCCCGAGAATTGCTGTTTGACACCACAACCGCATCCAGCCCATAAGTGCACGAACTGATCGCTATAAGAACAGCCCAGTCCCAACCATTGTAAAAATTATCAATAACTTGTAATAAACCAGTGTATTCACTCCCAGTAAATACTACTTCTTGCACTGTCACTATGTTGAAATGCACTGTAGTTTGAGCTTTTCCCCATCTAGTTATATATCTTATTTGTATCACTTATGTTACTTGTATATTATTTGTAATTCGAAACCCATTCCCCAAATATGTAACTGTATATATTTTCAGCCTTCTGGCTGCCAAGCTCTTTCAATAAACCGTTAATTATTATTATTATTATTATTATTATTATTACACTTAATTCTACCAGTTGAATCACAGGTGATGGCCGTCAGCCACGGTAGTTGAATACCAACTCAAAACAAGGGTTCGACTCCCTAATGAGAAAAATGTCCAATAAACAACATTTCAGGTCGAGTTGTTTACATATTGAATGGGGGACGGCCATCTTGTTTCCCTTTTTCACCGGGGGATTCTGCCGGCCGGTGTCACGACATGGCCGCCGGAGCCCATATAGCCCCTTTGTTACTACTGCTGCCGGATACACCTGTGTTGTAACCATAGGTGTATCTGGCACCTATACACACCTGCCTCGAAGTCAGGTGTAACCACCACCTGTACACACCTGTACATCACACACCACAACACCTTCCACACTCCCAACCAAACTTAAAGCAATTATTATATATCTATAGTGTAACTAACTACACATTACAATACACTGAAATAATAAAACAAAAATATATTCAGAATCTAAGAGAAGTATAGGAGAATAATCCTTAAATACAAACTCTATAAAACTTAATCTTGGTTACACCGCATTTTTTTCAGTAAGACAATATATATAATTACATTGGGCAGTCCATTACCACAAATTACACTGATAAACGGTACGTAATGGATACTGAATTACAAGTCTCATAACTAAGTCTGGCTAAAACAGTGGTAGACATTGTTTAGACATAAGCCAGTTGACCGCTGAGGTGAACATTAAACTAGTATGATTAAAATAGCAACAAATGATTTGAAGATTAATTAATGCAAATGTGAAATACCTAAGAGAATAGCAAATAAATGAAATACACCAACGCGAAAAATAAATAAGAATGAATGGAAAATTATTGAACAATAAAATGAAAATAAGAAAACGAATAAACAGTAAAATGAAAATAAGTAAGAATAAAAAAAAGAATAACAATTACTACAATAAAACTAAATAAAACAAAATAAACAGAAAAGAATAAGAAACACAATAAATAAATAACACAGCAACACAAACAACATCATTTACTGTGTTGCTTCACATCAACGTGTCCAACATTTGTCTTGACTCCATTTTCGTGAATATAATTAAGTCAAACATCATAACACACATCCCGGTAAAAAAAAAACACACCAACGACAACAATAAATAAATAAACATTAAAAATAAATTCAATATATTTTCCCTAAGATTTTTTTTATTACGAAGTCACGGCAAAAAGTTTGTATACGAATCTTCCTCAACATAATGCGGGGAAGCAGTTCTTTCACCACAGTTATACTCGTAGGTTATACTGTAGAGATCCCCGTGTTCAGAATACAGAGCCACTTATTGACGGTACAGTTACAGCCATTTATTGACGGTACAGTTACAGCCACTTATTGACGGTGCAGTTACAGCCACTTATTGACGGTACAGTTACAGTCCAAACTTCTTGTACACTTGGGGGCGGTTGACAACATGTGAACGCTGCTTGCATTATAAATTGTCAGAATAAAAAACTAAAAAAAAAAAATCCGATACTAAGAAAAAACTGAGTAAATTAATGTTAAAATATCAATCTACCTTACCTACATCACCTCCTTAAGTAGATGGTATATTATCCAGCATGTCCAGGGAATACCCGAGGCACCGACTCTATTCAGAGATAGTGAAGAAAACAAATTAAGTGAGATAGTAGTGACTAGTAACGATGTTAGTAAGCAAATAGACAAACTAAAGCCTAATAAGTCACCTGGTCCCGATGAGATATTTGCCAGAGTATTAAAGGAATGTAAGGAAGAGCTTAGTATGCCCTTAGCAAAGTTGTTTAACATGTCCTTAAACACAGGTGTAGTACCAGAATCCTGGAGGATAGCGAATGTAAT
>NW_024755038.1:0-12658 GCF_018991925.1 Homarus americanus | reverse complement strand
GTTTCAATATTTTTGCAACCTTTTGCTAGGTAAATTTTAGCGTGAAATTTATCGAAAATCTAACGTACAGCTGCATTAGTGCATTACAATTAAATAGTGAACATTGCTTTCTGACTTCAATCTTTAACAACCCAACTAACAATATTTTTTTCTGTTTCAGATTCTGATGCATTTATAAGTTGATAATATTTGCGATGGCTGCTTGTGTCAGGACGAGGAACCAAAAATCCAGCCATCTCAGTCACTTTATCTTGGGTCTGGGAGAGAGCTCCTGAAGTCGGAGTTGCCCTACATTGAGAGATGCTTTGAGATGCGGTGTTTTAATCAGGCAAATCAGTGAAAAGAACCCAAGAACTTACACAAACAAAGACATTGCCAGTGATATGACCAAAGCTGTCTTGGCACAGTACACTCTGGCTAACGCTCGGTTCAAGCCTCCAGTCATAACAAGTCAGAAGAAGATTAGTGAGAGACTGCTAGCCAGTTGGGAAAAGGCAAGAGATATCTCTCTTGGGAGAGGAAAACTTGCAGTTAAGGACAGGTTTGCCAAGCAACTGGACCAGTTATTTGACATAATTACTTGCAAGTGCCCAATTGTTCTCTGTCCTGAGTTTTAGGATACGATGATCGTGACTGTGGATCGAGGCCCATCTCCTGTATTTGCAAGCGTGAACTGAAGATTCCTGTGATCCGAACTGGCACGTTGTCCAAGCACAGAGAGAGAAGACTGGCAGTATAGGGGCTCTCATGATTTCTAGCCAAGATATTCCGGGTCCAAGAGACAGGAGGCTGCCACAGAGACAGAAGAGGAGAAGAGTTGCCGAGGAAAAGAGACTTGAGAAGGCCCAGGGTGAGGTAAAAAAGGCCGATGATTGGAGTCAAGCTGATTCAGAGTTTAATGACTTCCCCATGGCTGATCCGAGTGCTGACCAGAAGAATGGTGACTTTGTCCCTAACCCAGAAAATAATGATCCCAAACCTTCCAGGCATAAGATTCGAAATAGGAAAGATATCCCGAGCATAACTCTGGCCAGCATGCGACACCACACTGGTCTCAGAGAAACTGCAGAGATAGCAACAGCTGCCTGGATTGACGGTGGTTTGATAACACCTGATGATGTTCACCTGGTGATAGATCATAACAAAGTAAAAAGAGGCTCAGGGAGAAACTTGTCAGTAACCTAGAAGGAGTTTGATAAGGGATAGAGAAAAATGGAATCAATTGTTTGTTCTTTGATGGGAGAAGGGATGACACTAAAGTGTTCATGAAAGTTGGAGATTCTGACAAGTTGTTCCCTGCCATGGTGATGGAGGAACACTACTCCTGCTGCAGTGAACCAGGAGGGAAGTATTTGTGGCATTTCACTCCAGAGAAAGATGACATCAGGAAACCAGCTGAGATAGTGGCAGATAACATTGTGAACTGGCTCAGAGAGAGGAACGTAGACAAGACCCTGCAGGCCATTGGAGGGGACAGCACCAACACGAACACAGGGTGGCAAGGGGGGGTCATACAGTGGATAGAGCGGAAGATTGGGAGGAAGCTGGTCTGGATTGTTTGTGACCTCCACACCAACGAGTTGCCACTCAGACATCTAGTCCAGGAGGCTGGATGGCAGACTCTTTCAAACAACAGATGGTCTGGTCCTCTTGGCAAGATGCTGGACTCTGCCACTGAGTTAGAAATAAATCCGAGCTTTGAAAAATCACAGTTGGCCCTCCACTCGTTGAGCTTGCACATACTGTCATTGACGACCTGAGTACTGACCAGTACTATGGTTACATGATTTGCAGTGCCATCAAAACTGGGGTCATGCCTGATAGACTTGCTTACCTGCAGATAGGTTCAGTCTCACATTCTAGGTGGCTAGCAGCTCTCAGTTCCTGCAGAAATTTGGGTGGCCTGCATCATAAACTGAAGGGAACCAACCACAACCTGAGACTTATTGTCCAATTCATCGTGAGTGTCTACTTGCCGGTGGTTCAACACCAAAGGTCCGTCATCGTTCTCGAAAGGTCGAGGCATGTTCTCTTCCAGCAGGCTCCTGAGGAGTCAACCAAGGAAATTTGTTCAGGGTGTGGAGCAGACTGTGAGGGAGATCTTCCTGGTATGCTCATCCGAGGCAGTTCTGCAGACAATGCTCTGCAGTAAGGATGAGGAGGAGAGAAGAGTGGCAGTCAAAAAGATCTTGGATATGAGACTTATGAGAGGATCTGGGCATGACGAATCAGTTGGTGGCGATTCCTTCAGGGTCAGGAAGACTCCTGAAGTCAATCTAGGTGCCAAGACCCTCACTGATCTCATAGATCTGGATAACATCCAGGCTGGCAGTGAGCCCCCTCTTGCCTGCAGCCTCACCAATGTTCAAGTCAGAGCTTTCCTGGACAACCCCATGCATGTCCCTGCACAGCCTCGCACACCCAGAGTATAGGCGTTGTGTGTACAGCAAGTGGCAGAGAGCCAGCAGTCACGTCTTTTAGCCATGAGAGGAGGGAAGGCTACATCCGAGCTCAGGTGGTCAGCAGGGAGGTGATGAGTAGAAACAGAAGCAAGAAAGACATATTCTCTATGGTGTGCAGCAACACCGGGTCGTAGTAGTAAAACCGGTTTTGTATTTGATGATTTTGTTTTCTAAAGGAATATTAAATTTAATAAATGTGTCAAGATCATTCGTTTCACTATTCTGGATCATTTTCATCCTAATAAATTAACCTGATACATTTACTTTACTTTAAATAAGCTATTTAGTGGTGTTGGTAAAAGGGTGGGAATACTGAATTTTCATAAGATTTCAAGTTAAAATTTACCTAGCAAAAAATGAAAACAGTTCAAATCTGAAGATATCACATGATTCTGCACATAGAACTACATCATTAATACCATAGGCCGATTTTTCAAACTCAAAAAAAAAAAATTCGCCTCCGTATGACACACCCTAGTACCACAGGGCAGTGTATTGGGCCCGCTGTTTGTTTGTTTCATAAATGACATGCCTGATGGTGTACACTCCTCCATACAAATGTTTGCCGATGACGCCATTTTATTTCGGGAAATCTAGATCCATGCAGACTGTGAAGAGCTGCAGAAGGATCTCAGTGAGCTCCAAGAATGGCTGCTAAGATTCAATGTCACGAAGTGTAAGAGGATGCAACTGGGACGTACCATCGGTAAGGAGGCGTACCATACGTCCCAACTGTAGGTTATGTATCTAAACTACTGTGCCGCTAGCAACCCTGTATATAAGCTACTGTGCCGAGTAGCAACCCTGTATATAAGCTACTGTGCCGAGTAGCAACCCTGTATATAAGCTACTGTGCCGAGTAGCAACCTTGTATATAAGCTACTGTGCCGAGTAGCAACCCTGTATATAAGCTACTGTGCCGAGTAGCAACCTTGTATATAAGCTACTGTGCCGAGTAGCATTTATATATGTAATTACGTGGCAACACTGCACGTGTTATGTGGCAACATTGCCCCGAGGCTGCCATATGGCAAGGCAGCCTCAGTCTGACTCCGTGGGACGTGCAAGGCACACGCTAGTCACTACTTGTATTTCTCCCATCCGTTAATAAATCGACTTCAGTGTGACCCGGTGTTTCCCTACCCATCACTGCCTTCTTCAGGGAACACTTGGAACCTTCATGGCGCAGTGAGTAGGATCTGAGGACTTACAAGTGTTGTAAACAATGCCGAGACAGTTATGTCTGCCGGTGATGTGCGTCGACTGTGTTGTGTTGTGTTGTGTTGTGTTGTGTTGCGTTGCGTTTCGCCGCGACTTGCAGTGTTGCGCCATCACAGTGCGTTTTAGTGACGGTGGCAGTGTTAGTGTCAGTGTATTAGTGTGTCTAGAGCTGAGAGTTGAGCATTGGCCTGTTTTTTGTGGTACCCACGGAGCACGCAGGCGTACACCCTTCTCGTGTGACACCTGGGGAGACACTAACATTCTCACCTCCACGGCGGCTCTAGCCACCCGCATAAAGGCCACCACGATCTGCTCACACACACACACACACACACACACACACACGCACTCACTGACAGAACAGTGGACTCTATGCGTTATTTCTGCGCTGTTTACGTCATATATATGTGGTTCGAGCTGATGAGGCGCGACTTTATATACTAAACAGTGCAGTTCAAGCATACTAAGATGGGCGGTAAGAAGGGACAACATCAAGATGGGAGACACGACTCCCCACCTTCTCCTCTACCGGGCACAGATGGATCTTCACCTCCAGCGACGGACATTGCCACAATTCTGAGGTGGATGGACGACAGGGACGAGAGATGCAGAGAAATGGAACTTCAGAGGGAGGAGATACGAAGAGGAGGAAAAGGCGCGCTTTGATGCAATATTGGCGACTCTGTCGCTAACCCACCCTCCCTCACTCGCAAGTAGCGCGCATCAAGGCGCCAATACCCTCCCTCCTCCACCACACCAGCGTCCTCCAGGCAATCTTGCTACTCCAACAGCTCCCAAGGAATCTGTTCAACCCCCACCCGCCCTCTCACCAGAAGTCACGTTTCAGCTTTTTCGTGAGTGGAGGCGGCAGTGGACAGATTACTCCACGATGGTGGACCTCGATATCATGCCCCCAAACAAACAGCTTATCCAACTGCGGATGTGTTTGTCGCTGGAGACCCAGAGAGTTTTGGAGCACACGTTGCAAGTGCCTCCCGGTTCTACGTCATCAGTGACGGATGTGCTCGACCTTTTGCAGGAGCAAGTTAAAGGTCGGAATAACGAGGCTTTGCATCGCCGCGCCTTCACCAGCTGCAAGCAGGCGGAGAATGAATCCTTTGACGACTTTTTTGTATGTTTGAAGAGTTTGTCGGAGGAGATTGACATCTGCAAGGCGCACAGCCGGGAATGTGAGGAAGCCTGGATCAAGCACGGGATCTTGACAGGTGTCAGGCAAGAAGAGTTGGTGCAGCGACTCATCCCCTTGGACGCTTCCTCCACACTCCAGGTGGTAGTGACTGAATATCGGTCATACGAGGCCACTAAGTCCGCCACCTCTGCCTGATGGGCCCCACCTGCTGTGAAAGCTATCTCACAGTACAAGAAGGCGGCCAACAACGTGAGCTACGTACTCTTCCGCCTGGTGGCACCTGTGGCTGTGAGATCCCATCAGATGGCCCACGCAGCCCCAAGCAGCAGCGGAGTCATATCAGGAGGGTGGAATCGACCACACGCCCCAGGGCTACCCCTTCCCCTACCATCCGCGTCGCCGTCATACACGGTGATGTGTCGGGTCACATCGAGGTGATACCGGACACCAGCGCTGATACTACGGTGATAGGCCTGAAGCACCTCCAGAAACTGGGCCTCACCAAACGCGACCTGGGACCACCGCGGCAGCTGCAGTACTACAATGCAGACGGTTCCCTGATGCCGGACGCTGTGGGCTCCTTTCAAGCGGAGATTACCTACGGCAACAGGTCGTGTCACGGATGGATGGACGTGCAGCCTACTCTCGCTACACCCTTGTTGTCCTGGGAGCACTGCAAGGTGTTAGGCGTGGTGCCCAGAGACTTTCCCGAGCAGATCCCAGCTGCTCGGTACACCACCAGCAGGGTGCATGAGTCAACGAACGACGAGCCTGGCGCTGCCGCACAGAGCTGCCCAGAAACCGCGTCCACTCCCGCACCGCCTCCACCAAAGTCACGGCTGCTTCCTCTTCACACCGATACGTCTCCTTCAGCCGCAAGGGCCTACTTCCTGAAGGAGTACTCGGATGTGCTGGTGACGAATGAGGCCCCACGGACCGCGCCACTGAAGGCTATGGCGGGTCCACCTATGAGGATACACCTGCGGGAAGATGCGCAGCCGTTTGCCATACACACTCCTCAGTTGATCCCTCTCGCCTTCAGGGATTCAGTCAAGAAGGAACTGGATTCCATGGTGGCCCAGGGTGTCATCGTACCCGTTGGTGACGACCCATCCCCTTGGTCCCACCCTCTAGTCGCTGTGGCTAAGACTAACGGTGGAGTGCGGATTACTACCGACTTGTCTAAGCTTAACAGCCAGGTGTCCCGTCCCGCCCACCCTTCACCCACACCTTTTGCAGCTATACGGAGTGTGGATCCGAAGGTACGGCACTTTTCAACAATGGACGCCCTCTGTGGTTACTGGCAGATCCCACTGAAGGAGGATCAGCCACTGACCACTTTCATCACGCCTTACGGACGCGTCCGCTACTGCCGTGGCCCTATGGGATTCGCTGCTACGGGGGACGCCTTCTGTCTCCGTGGTGACATGGCACTTCAAGGCGTGACCAACTGCGTGAAGGTAGTGGATGGCGTCCTCCTCTACGATGAGGACTACCCGACACATTTTCGCCGCATCGACGCGGTACTGACCAGGTGTAGGACGCACGGCATCACTCTGAATGCCGAGAAGTTCGTCTTGGCCGCACCTGCAGTGTCTTTCTGCAGCTACCGACTCTCAAGGGATGGCATTGCTGCGGACCTAGAGAAAGTTCGCGCCATAGCAGACTTTGCCAAACCTGCCAACCTTACGGATCTCAGGTCTTTCATGGGTCTGGTGAACCAGTTGGCGGAAATTTCTCCTGACGTCTCCGCCGCTGCTGGGCCTCTCCGCCCCCTAATGAGCCCCAAGAGGACTTTCACGTGGACCCCTGACCACGACCTCGCCTTTCATAAGGTGAAGGAGGCCATCTCAAGTCCACCTATCCTTGCTACTTTCAACCCAGCGCTCTCCACCGTCCTCCAGACAGATGCCTCGCTCCTGTACGAGGTTGGTTACGCCCTTCTCCAGGATCACGGTGGAGGAAAGTACCGGCTCGTACAGTGTGGCTCTCGCTTCCTCACCGATGCGGAGACTCGCTACGCTACCATCGAGCTGGAGCTGCTGGCAGTGGGATGGGCCTTATCGAAGTGCAAGTTTTACTTGATTGGCCTACAGCACTTCGACCTCATCACAGACCACAGGCCCTTGGTGCCCATTCTTAATCACTATTCGCTGGACGCCATCGAATCCCCGCCTCCAGCGCCTGAAGGAGAAGATTTTGGCCTTCGTCTTCACTGCGGCTTCGCGCGCAGGTTAGGAGTTGTGCATCCCAGATGCCCTCTCCCGCTCCCTAGTCAGCCGCCCGACACCTGAAGACGAGATGCTCAGCACCGAGGCCGGTTTCTCCATCAGCAACATCGTCACTTTGCAGGTCATGCAGTCCCTCGCCAGGCCCCAGGCCTCAGTGTCGCCACCCTGCGGTCAATAAAACCCACAGGGTACCGTGTTAAGTGAAAACCGCCCTAAGTGAACAACAGAACATATGGGATTAATTCCAATAGAAACTGGCCCATCCCCAAACTCCACTTTTTCCGACACAATACCTATGTTCTAGTAAAAATAACATCTTAATTTTATGAAGGTACATGCACACAATTAATACTTAGGAGAAATAGAGAAATACAGTCGCCAAGTTAATGTCCATTCAAATAATGGACTCAACTCCCTCCCCCTCTTCTCACACAACACTGCTGGCTCTTCCCTCTCTGAGAAATTTTTTTGGGAAAACCACTAAATTTTAATAAATAATACCTCAAACTAAAGTTAGGATAATACAATTGACATTGTAAGACCAGGAATATTTTGAATATAAATGTCATATATTTTGCACAAAAGATAACATATTTACTCAAGAGAAAACATTACATCTAAAATTTGTATGTCTAATGCAAAATCTATGATGTTTATATTCAAAATGATCATCAAATTATAAGAATTCCAGCAATGTAAATTATATTCTGACCGGGTAATTTGTATGAATTTTATGAGCTAAAACAAATATCTTCAGTTAATAAAAAAATAAAAATATTCTTCACACGGTAACAGATGGTCGGAGGGCCCCTCCCTCCGCCCCAAAACCAGATGTGTGGGAAATCCAGAATATTTACCTTTTTAGTAATAAATAGTACCTCAAACTAAAGTTAGGATAATATAATTGACATTGCTGGATTCCTTGTAAGCCCAGGAATATTTTGAATACAAATGTCATATATTTTGCACAAAAAATAACATATTTACTCAGAGTAAACATTATATCTAAAATTTGTATGTCTAATGCAAAATCTATGATGTTTATATTCAAAATGATCATCATATTGTAAGAATTCCAGCAATGTAAATTATATTCTGGCTGGGTAATTTGTATGAATTTTATGAGCTAAAACAGGCAGTCAGGCAGGGTGGCGGGTGGGGCGAATCTAAAAATAGCTCTCGAGCCGGACACTCACCGACACTCACCGCGTATATGTGGAAAAAACCCGTGTTAAGTGAAAGTTCAGCTCTGGCGAGGCACCGCGTATATGGTAAAACGCGCTAAGCGAAACCGCGTTAAGCAGGGTAATACTGTATATATATATATATATATATATATATATATATATATATATATATATATATATATATATATATATATATATATATATATATATGCAAGTAAATTACTGTAGGTGCGCGTGATCTAGGTATATGCTGATAACCACAAGGAAAAAGAAAACACGAAGTTCCCAAGCGCTTTCATGTAATTCACATCTTCAGGGGTGAGTATACTAGACTGTACTCGCCCCTGAAGATGTGAATTACACGAAAGCGCTTGGGAACTTCATGTTTTCTTCTTTCCTTGTGGTTATCAGCATATGTATATATATATATATATATATATATATATATATATATATATATATATATATATATATATATATATATATATATATATATATATATATATATATATATATATATATATGCATGTGTGTATATATATATATTTATATATAATCAACGACCTCACCAGCAAGGAATCGAACCCTCGACCTACTGGGTGTGACTAGGGAACGCTTACCGGCTAGGCCACAAGGACACTATAAAGCAGTTCTAGACTCTGTTATATTTCACACAAAGCCTGTTCATCGAGCTGATGGCGCCGTGAACCTCATTGGGAAACTGCCCGTGCCTCTTATGTGGTGTCAGTAGCATTTTACCGAATCCAGCTGGTATGAAACGTGAGGTACATATATATACTTCATTTTTAGTCCAGCTGGATTCGGTAAAATGCTACTGACACCACATAAGAGGCACGGGCAGTTTCCCATTGAGGTTCACGGCGCCATCAGCTCGATGAACAGGCTTTGTGTGAAATATAACAGAGTCTAGAACTGCTTTTAGTGTCCTTGTGGCCTAGCCGGTAAGCGTTCCCTAGTCACACCCAGTAGGTCGAGGGTTCGATTCCTTGCTGGTTGATTATATGTTCAAAGTCCGCGTATTATATGGACTAAAAATGAAGTATATATATATATATATATATATATATATATATATATATATATATATATATATATATATATATATATATATATATATATATATATATATATATATATAAACTAGAGTGGAATTTAAAACATAAGTATAATGGGGGAGCAGTACAACCTGGGTTGTACAGTAATAAGGTTGAACAAGAGGACAGAGCTTTCAGCATTATGTCTAGTTGGCAATTATGTTTATTGCAACGGTAATTACTTATTTATTTACATGATAATTTCCGATAAAAGCAGGTACTGTAAATATAGTAAGTGTTACAAAAAATATTAATACTTCGACAATAGATATTTTTTTAGAAATGATTTAAAGGAAGGGAGCTTAGTCTTTGCTCCTTAGTGTGGGGGTAAGTTGTTCCACACCTTCACACCATGATATTTTATGGAGGTCTGGGACTGAGAGGAGCGCATGGGGGGGTGGTCTTAGTAGCTCTGCGTGCCTTAAGTTGTATCTCTGATTATTCCGGAACTGGAAGTAATTATTGTCAAGCAAGTGATTGATAGATTTTTAAACAAAGAGGGCACAGCAGTAAGTGTTAATATCCTCGAATTTTAAAATTTTCAATATAGCAAATTTTTCGTTTGTGTTATCTGTTTTTTTCAAGTAGGTCATTGTCCGTACAACTCTCTTTTGTGCAGTAACCAGAGATTGTGTTTTTGAAGAGCCAGAGGCCCCCCATAGTGTGTGACAATGTATCAGGTGTTGGTAAACAAGATCATGATAGATTTCTTTCATTACTGTTAGAGTGAGTGACTGTCGAGTGTGATACATGACACCGCACTGTTTATTGATTTTACTGTGAATGGCTTGTATGTGGTTTCTCCAGTTAAGTTTCTCGTCAACAATAACTCCGAGGAATTTAATATTTTGTTCGCGTTTGAGGACTATATTACCAAGGTACAGGGGTTCAAGTCTGGAGGTAAGTTTTTTCTTCTGTGAAAGATCGTGTAGTGGGTTTTCTCAAGGTTTAAGGTCAGTTTATTACGTATTACCCAGGTCCCGACTTAAGTTAATTCAGTGTTCATAGTTCTCATCATGCTGAAATGGAGGTCTGGAGGTGAGGCCAGGTGATGGTAGTGGTGAGGCTATGGTGATGGTAGTGAAGAGTACATGGTGACACTGGTGGTGAGTCTGTAGGAGATACTGGTGGCTGTGGTGATGGCCTGGGGTCTGTGGTGATGGTGGAGATCTGTAGGATACTGGTGGTGAGGCTGTGGTGATACTGGTGGGTGTGGTGATGGTGGTGGTGAGGCTGTGGTGATACTGGTGGTGAGGCTGTGGTGATACTGGAGGCTGTGATGATGGTCAGGTTGTTTGTGATTGTGGTGGTGAGACTATGGTAATACTGGTGGCTGTGGTGATGGCGGTGGTGATATTGGTGGTGAGGCTGCAGTGATGGTGATGGTGATATTGGTGGTAGAGGCTGTGATGATGTGGTGGTGGTGGTGATATTGGTAGTGAGGCTGTGGGTGATACTGGTGGGGATGGTGGTGGTGGGAGGTTGTGATGATGGTGGTGATGAGGCTGTGGTGATGGTGGTGGTGAGGCTGTAGTGACGATAGTGGTGAGGCTGTGTTGATACTCGTGCAGAGGCTGTGGTGGTGGTAATGGTGAGGCTGTGGTGATGGTAGTTGTGAGGTTGTAGTGAGGCTGTTGTGATGGTAGTGGTGAGGCTGTAGTGATGGTAGTGGTGAGGCTGTGGTGATGGTGGTGGTGAGGCTGTGGTGATACTGGTGGTGAGGCTGTGGTGATACTGGTGGTGAGGCTGGTGATGGTAGTGGTGAAGCTGTAGTGAGGCTCTGTTGATGGTAGTGGTGATACTGATGGTGAGGCTGTGGTGATGGTAGTGGTGATACTGATGGTGAGGCTGTGGTGATGGTGGTGGTGATACTGATGGTGAGGCTGTGGTGATGGTGGTGGTGATACTGATGGTGAGGCTGTGGTGATGGTGGTGTATTGGCAGAAGTATTTGTATAAATTTGGGTTCATTGCATTAGACGTATAACTATCACCCCTTGTAACTTTCCTCTAGCTATGAGGTGACATGTTCAGAGCACTTGATCGGGTGTGTCCACAGGAAGGCGCGTTACTTAGTGCTAAGTCAAGGCATAAGTAACCGGTTTCCTGGCCACCTATTGCGAGCAGTAGTTTCATAACACTGTCCAGAGGAAGACGGTATTTAGAGCCATCCCTGATGCCCTCCGTCTTCCCTCGAGGGGGGACGTCTGATATATTCCGTTCTCCCTCGAGCAGTCTCTACTCACTATCACTCCCACTCTCACATCAATCGGACATATTTAATAGAGCTAATCTACGCTGGCTTCCTTCTCATTCAACACTCATAGCTACATTGATTAATTTACGGTGATATATACTTGGAACTGTATATTAGTTATTTTCCTAATAAATGAGTGAAAGGACCAGTTGGGTTTCGCTATTAAAAACCTAATAAACTTTTACATGTTCCAGCTCCATTAAATTACCAAGAGTCGACGTCTAAGGGAGAGATCAGTGGTGTTAGTAGAGCGGATAATGGAAAAATCGTGCAAACGGTGATACAACCATGAAATTTGGCATGATCATACCCCAGGGGCTACTTGTCAAATCTGCCTGTTGGCTATTTGGAAATCCAAGATGGCGGCCAATTTTCAAGATGGCTGCCAAATTGACCTTCGAAAGATGATTTTTTTTATAGAAATTGATGTAGTTGGTCAATCTAAATGATCTTAGTGTCGATATGTATGTTTTCAAGCATGCTCAGATGATTGTTTTTCTATTTCTGATACTCTCAGATATATATTTGTCTTATTTATGACTGGTTTTATGTACTGGTTTTATATTTTTTCCAACTAGGTGAGGGTAGCATGCAGAGGGTCTCTGCATGTGAGGGAGTGATTGTCGGACACTACCAGGGCGCACTGGTGACATCACTGCTGTGCAACCCAGCATGAGGTTCAGTGACAGCTAAGAAA
This sequence comes from Homarus americanus, assembly GCF_018991925.1. Classification (NCBI taxonomy): domain Eukaryota; kingdom Metazoa; phylum Arthropoda; class Malacostraca; order Decapoda; family Nephropidae; genus Homarus; species Homarus americanus. The sequence goes on along the minus strand of NW_024755038.1, from coordinate 339 downwards.
AAGCATGTCATACTGCAACAGCTTAGTGTCCCAAATGCTGCTTAACCAACCCCAAATCAGTTAAGCAGCCGCACCTGAATTGACAGGTTGTGCCAGCACGGGAGAGCCGAGCCAAGGATAACGGGGTTTTAGTTATCTGGATGGTGTACAGATTGCACTGGACTAATGACACTGGATGAACGCTCGGACTAGGTGTAGGGCAAAAGGCATGAACCTAGTTGTATCCCATACAAGAAAGTGCTCATCAGGGTGGCAAAAGGATAAACCCTCGGCCCTGAAGATCAAAAATAGTTATGGACACAAAATCTACCAACAAATCATTCCTCACTGACTGGGCAA
>NW_024755037.1:0-14635 GCF_018991925.1 Homarus americanus | reverse complement strand
TTGTGTGTGTGTGTGTGTGTGTGTGTGTGTTTCGCTTTGTTTGCCAGCGTGTGGACGTGTGTGTCTGTACGCTTTTGCAAACGTGAATGTGTTTATTTTTAATATGTCAGGTTAGGTGGGTTTTGTTAGTTTATGTTAGGTCAGGTTAGGTTAGGTCTTGTTAGTTTATGTCAGGTCAGGTTAGGTTAGGTCTTGTTAGTTTATGTCAGGTCAGGTTAGGTCAGGTCTTGTTAGTTTATGTCAGGTCAGGTTAGGTCAAGTCTTGTTAGTTTATGTCAGGTCAGGTTAGGTCTTATTAGTTTATGTCAGGTCAGGTTAGGTTCGGTGTTAGTTGTATTGATAATGTAATATGTTGTGTTCATTGCCAGACACTGATTGACATATTGTTTGTTTTACCCAAGATGATGAAGTCCCAAGGTGGTCCAAGGCATTAAGTGAGTTGACCTCTTCCAACCTGTGATAATGACTTGACCTCCTGTGATAATGAGTTGACCTCTTCCAACCTGTGATAATGACTTGACCTCCTGCACCTGTGATAATGACTTGACCTCCTCTAACCTGTGATAATGACTTGACCTCCTGCACCTGTGATAATGACTTGACTTCCTGCACCTGTGATAATGACTTGACCTCCTGCCACCTGTGTTAATGACTTGACCTCCTGCCACCTGTGTTAATGACGACCTCCTGCACCTGTGATAGCTTGACCTCCTCTGGCACTGTGATAATGACTTGACCTCCTGCCTGTGACAATGGCTTGACTTCCTGCACCTGTGATAATGGCTTGACCTCCTGCCTGTGTTAATGGCTTGACCTCCTCCACCTGTGATAATAGCTGACCTCCTGCACCTGTGATAGCCAATGACCTCCTCTAACCTGTGATAATAACAGCCCTCCTCCCACCCTGTGTGTGGCTTGACCTCCTGCACACCTGTGTTAATGACGACCTCCTGCACCTGTGATGATGTGTGGCTTGACCTCCTCCACCTGTGATAATGACTTAAACCTCTTCCCACCTGTGTTAATGAATTATGACCTCCTCCACCTGCAAATGTGTAACGACCTTCTGCCACCTGTGTGTTAATGACTTGACCTCTTACCCTGTGTTAATGACGACCTCCTCCACCTGTGGTAACCCGGCCTCCTCCCACCTGTGTTGTGGCTTGACCTCCTCCACCCTGTGTTAATCCTTGACCTCCTCCACCTGTGATAATGACTTGACCTTCTGCCACCTGTGTTAATGACTTGACCTCTTGCCACCTGTGTTAATGACTTGACCTCCTCCACCTGTGATAATGACTTGACCTTCTGCCACCTGTGTTAATGACTTGACCTCTTGCCACCTGTGTTAATGACGACCTGCACCTGTGATAATGACTTGACCTCCTCCACCCTATGATAATGACTTGACCTCCTCCACTCAATTCATTCACAGTTCCTACAAGCCTTCACTAAAAAAATGTATTAGGTCCTTTGTAAATAATTAATAATAAGTCAACAATAATAATAATAGGTCAACAATAATAATAATAATAATAATAATAATAATAATAATAATAATAATAATAATATCAGACAAAAGTGTAAGAAGTAAACAGAACAGGAACAACTACTAAACAAAAATTGGTCACAAACATCATCAGTGCTAGACGTTGAGTGCTGTACACCCACCCTCGGTTATGTTGTAACTCCCACTGACGCGTGAGGTGTGTGTGTGGTGTCGTGTGTCAGGTTGTTGCTGCCGACGCTGGTGACCAAGATATCGTACTGCTCAAGGAATGTTTTATTTAGATCTATACCCATAAAGTCCTATGAATAAAGCTTATATGTGTCTTCATTTAAATTTGCAACTAAAACTGGAAATGTCATTGTTGCTCTAAAACTTGTCTGTCTGAAAGTTTTACGTCAGGAGTTGAACCAAGGTGGGATAAATATTTGGTATGTGAGTTAGTCATTCAACAAGACCTTCGAGTCAGTCAGTCAGAAGAGGTTCCCATTTACTGCTGGCTGAACTGGGAGTGTCCGCAAATCGAACCGTCGATACCCGGAACAGGAAGCAACCACTGTATCTGCTTGACCGCCGCGCTCCAATAAATACAAATAATTACATAAAAATAATAACTTTGACTAATTGAATATTTACTGTTAAATTAATTGGGCGGACTGTATCAGTTTCTAGTGTGAATACAATGAATGAAAAATAACTATACATTTCCTTACTGAACATGCATAATTATTTCTCATGGACTCGTTATTATTTGTATATTTGTCGTTGGATTATAATGGGTGAATTTTATCTATTATGCTTTATTAACACTTAAATCACCTTTAAATTTACGTGTTTAAGTAATAGCTTCGTGTTATAATTTATACATATGCAGAGTTTAGCAATAGTGAATGAAGTACGGCGTAGAGAGTAGTGGTAGTAGTAGTAGTGGTAGTAGTAGCGGTAGTAGTAGTGGTGGTGGTAGTAGTAGTGGTGGTGGTGGTGTTGTGGGTGTGTAGTGAATGGTGGTGAGGAGGCTCTAGTGATGGTGAGCCGCCGCTGTATTGACCCTGGCGCCTCTCCCTCCCCTCTCCTCCTCCTCTCTCCCTTTCTCCAGCTAGTGGGTGGTGATAACGGTGACTGCAGGTCACCCACACCCTCCCATACACCACCACCACCACAGATGTCTCGGCTGCAGATAGTGTGTGGTGGTGGTGGTGGTGATGGTGATGGCTGCTGCACCAGTCACCACATCCTCCTGACGTCTGGTTTTTTTCCTCTTCTCTCTCTCTCTCTCTCTCTCTCTCTCTCTTCTCTCTCTCTCTCTTTCTCTTCTCTCTCTCTCTCTCTCTCTCTTCTCTCTCTCTCTTCTCTCTCTCTCTCTCTTTCTCTCTCTCTCTCAGACCTAGTGCATTAACCCTCAAGTTTTCATCCTTCCCTATCTCCTTCCACCTTCTCTCTACCTACTATCTCCCCTCCATACCTTCCCTCCTCCATCCCTACTCCCTCTATCCCTACTCCCCATCCATCCCTACTCCCCCTCCTCCATTCACACAGTGCTCCTCTTGACCCACACGTCACTACCAGGCGCCTCTCACCCCACGTCAGAGTCCTCCTCTCCCCCTACAGTCACAAACGGACAAGCAGACGGTGGTGGCGGACATGTGGAACCAGGCATGTGACTCACTACGTCCCTCCCTCCCCTCCTCCTGGGCTAGGTCTGTTCAGAGGTCCGTGCATGATTGAATCTGCGTCTGGGTGTCCTTCCTTCCTTTTCCTCCTTCCTTTCTCTTCCTTCTCCTTCTTCCTTTCCTCTTTTCATCCTTCTCTTCCTCTTCTTCTATCACAATCTCTACCACCACCACGACCGACTTCCTACCACCACCACTACGCCTGACCTACCACCACCACTACGCCTGACCCAGTTCCTACCATCACCACCACCACCACGCCTGACCCAGTTCTACACACCACCGCCCGACCCAGTTCCACCACCACCACTACGCCTGACCCAGGTTCCTACCATCACCACCACCACGCCTGACCCAGTTCCTACCACCACCGTACTCTGGTTCATCATACTCTCCGTGGTTAAAGGGGGCGTGTTGGTGTTGAGCAGTGAGGAGCCTCTCTCTCGACGACTCCACCGGATCAGCGTCAACAATTCTGCTCCCGACTATACCGCCCTTCAGGATTTATTGAACAAACTCCAAAACTGGGCCACCAACAACCACGTCACCATCAACCATACCAAGACCATGGTTATGCACATCAACCTCTCCTCCGACGTTGTCCCACCCCTTCCATTACTTTAGGTCCGACACACTCAGGTTGTAGATTCCACTAAGCTCTCGGCGTCACCATAGACAACAAACTAAATTGGAAACCACACGTCAGTGAAGTTGTAAATCCTCAGTTCCGTCTCCACCTCCTCCGCTGACTAAGTCCCTCGGGTTCTACTGCTCCTCAGCGTGTTTACTCAACATTCATACTTCCCAAGCTCACCTATGTCCCCCTACCTGGTCTTCCTCCTAAATGCCGCACAACGTAAACACCTAGAAAAAAAAAAAGGGCATGCAAGATTATTCTCTCCCTTCCTACCCCACATATCAAGAAGGCTCAACACACTGACCCTTTCGACTCTCACTACAATCACCACGACCTCTCTGCAAATTTGGTAGAAGCTTCTGCACCATCCTCGACACCGGCCCCTACTACCACCTGAGATCCCTGCCCGAATTGCTGTTCGACACCACAACCGCATCCAGCCCATACGTTACAGAACTGATCGCTATAAGAACAGCCCAGTCCCAACCATTGTAAAAATTATCAATAACTTGTAATAAACCAATGTATTCACTCCCAGTAAATACTACTTCTTGCACTGTCACTATGCGTGTGTGTGTGTGTGTGTGTTAGTTATAGTACTCAGGGAGGAGAGGAGTGTTGGGCTAGCTTTGGTTTCTCGGAGGCAGCCAGTCATTTTTCCTCCTCACCTCCTTCCTTTGTTTATATTTTTCTCAGTACACACGACCCATACACCTAGTTCATCCTATCTTCAGTAATTTCGTTTTCGTCTGTTGTATGTTATTGTTATCGTTATTTCCAACCACTTATACTACGTGTTATCAGTGTAACCTCTTGGAACTATTCTGCCTTGTTTTGGGTATGTTCTTGTTAGGTTAGGTCAGGTCAGGTTAGGTTAGTTGATGCCAGGTTATGTTTGGTTTGGTCTGGTCAGGTATGGTTAGATTAGGTTAATTCTAAACTTCAAGTGGTGAGAATCTCATAGTTTAAGGTAAGCATAGTTACAGTAAACAAGTTATAGAGAGGATAAGATTACAGTAAACACGGGTTATAGAGAGGATAAGATTACAGTAAACACGGGTTTATAGAGGACAAGGTTACAGTAAACACGGGTTATAGAGAGGATAAGATTACAGTAAACACGGGTTATAGAGAAGATAAGATTACAGTAAACACGGGTTATAGAGAGGATAAGATTACAGTAAACACGGGTTATAGAGAGGACAAGGTTACAGTAAAGAACAGGTTGTAATATTACAGTGAGGATAGAGGTGAACCAGGTATAAAAGATTTTCCTCCCAGGTACAGTTATTCAGCCTCCCTCTGTGACTACCTGGCTGTGTGTATACAACAATGACTCAATCTTACTTGTTGTGTAAAAGTGAAGTACGAGGCAATATACCAGGCAGGTGGTGTGTACACATACATACATACATACACACACACATACATACAGTACGAGAATACATGTAAAAATGACTGGTGGTGTAGTGAAGTGTATGTCAGAGAATGTTGGGGATACATTGATGGTGATTGATGGTGAACGTGGAGAGAGAGTGATTGATGGTGAACGTGGAGAGTGATGTAGAGAACGTTAGGAACAAATGGATAATGAATGATGATAAACGTAAAATAAAAGAAATGACTTTAAATACAATGAAGACAGTAAAGTTATATGATAATGAATGTAATAATGCTGTGAAGATAAAACATTAGATTTTTTAATAATACTAAATATAAAATTACTTACATAAAACTGATTAAAATGGAAGAAAAATTATATTACCTTGCGTAGACTTAATTAAAAATAAAAATAAAGTGGTACTCTGTATGATAATGAATGGAAGCACAAACGATAAATAATAAGTTATGAGTTTGGAATTAAAAGATATAATTTAACTTAGCCTCATGTGATAGTGTATTAAAAACTAGTCGGATATATCGTATTGGGGGAAGTGTTGGAGGTGGGGGTGGGGTGGAGGTAGGGTGGTGGAGGTGGGGGTTGGAGGTGGGGGTGGGTGGAGGTGGAGGTGGTGGAGGTGGAGGTTGTTGGAGGTGGGGGGTGGTGAAGGTGGGGGTTGTTGGAGGTAGGGGTTGTTGGAGGTAGGGAGGAGGGTGTTGAAGGTGACCAAATACTAAACCTGTGTGTGTGTGTGTGTGTGTGTGTGTGTGTGTGTGTGTGTGTGTGTGTGTGTGTGTGTGTGTGTGTGTGTGTGTGTTGTTCCCACGAATGTAAACACTCAGTTCTGTGTAGTGTCCAATATCAATGTTGCGCTTCATCACTTGGACACAACTCAACACAACTCAACTCAACACAACTCAACACAACACAACACAACACAACACAACACAACACAACACTAATTCACAGACAGCCACGTTTAACTTATCATAAATCCTCATAGAAAACTTGAACTGAGTCTCATCGAAATTAAATATAAAATAACAGACATACTTCAGTTATATTACTTAAATGTACACACACACACACACACACACACACACACACACACACACACACACACACACACACAGAGGCTGGCACCGTCTAGTCTCTAATACATTCTCCTTTCCGGAACACTTACCTCCTCTTATTCTCTTTTCCTTCTCTTATACACATCCCTTCCCTCCTCCTCCTTTGCTTACCCTCCCATCCTTTCATCCCTCCCCATCCCTTCCCTATCCTCCATCCACTTTTACTTCACCTCACCCCTCCTCCCCCCACCACTGTTCTCGAGGTGGGGGGAAGGTTCCATTAGATGAGCCAGAAGCTGAGTGGAAGATACTCCCAGTCTCTCTCCTCCTCCCTCTCTACAAGTGAGGCAGAAGGAGGAGTAGGAAGAGGTGAGAAAGAAGAGGAGGATATACAGAAGAAGAGGTGGTGGTGGAGTAGGTGGTGGTCAAGTAGTGGTAGTGGTGGTGCAAGTAGTGGTGGTGGTAGGAGGCAAGACTTGTTGATTTGTGTTCTGGAAGAGAGAGAGTGTGTGTGTGTGTGTGTGTGTGTGTGTGTGTGTGTGTGTGTGTGTGTGTGTGTGTGTGTGTGTGTGTGTGTGTGTGTGTGTGTGTGTGTGTGTGTGTGTGTGTGTGTTTTCTTGCATTCAATCATCTTGATTCACTTACCACACATCACTTCCCCCTCTACTTAACATGAAATTGAGGCTGTATGGTGGTGGTGGTGGTGGTTGATGGTGTTGAGTAGTGATGTTGTGATGGTGTATGATGATGATGATGTGATGGTGGTATTGATGGTGGGTAGTGTTGGTGGTAGAGGGCGTACCACCATAGGATCAAGTTGAGGCGGATGGGGTAAAGGTGTGTTGCACTAAACATTCAAGAGTTACCAATGGAGTGAACCATATTGTGTGTGACCCAGTTGTGATGGTCAGGGCGCCTTTACCACAGCGGCTGCCTACTGCACCCTCATCCCTCACTGTGGTGGTGTTGTACGATTGTGGTGATATAGTAGTGGTGCTGATATGGTGGTGGCAGTGATAATGATGATGGTGTTGTTGGTAGTGTTGATGGATATTGGTGGCAGTGGTGATGGTAGTGTTGATGGATTGGTGGCAGTGTTAATGGAGAGTTAATGGTTTTATTGTTTGGTAGGACATAATATCACGACCTTCATGTATTAATGGTGATAATTACATGTGTGTGTGTGTGTGTGTGTGTGTGTGTGTGTGTGTGTGTGTGTGTGTGTGTGTGTGTGTGTGTGTGTGTGTGTGTGTGTGTGTGTGTGTGTGTGTGTGTGTGTGTGTGTGTGTGTGTGTGTGTGTGTGTGTGTGTGTGTGTGTGTGTGTGTGTGTGTGTGTGTGTGTGTGTGGAGACAGGGCGGATAATGGGATCTTAATGAGGAGGTTAAGGAGAGAGCGGCAGGACTAGACAGACAGACAGACAGACTAATGGACGGGAGGTGAACGCCAGAAGCCGCCATAAGACAGAAGCGACCCTGAACACCCTGAAACACACACAAGACAAATCTGCTCAAACTTGATCTCACACACACACACACCAATGTAGAAGTTGTGTGGTCAGGAAGCCTCACAGCCTACCGAGCCTTGTTTATATTGTTATAACTCAGTGTGTGTGTGTGTGTGTGTGTGTGGTGGGAACTGTTGTTGTTGTTTTTTATTTAAGACTTAGTATTATTATCAAACGTTGCTAAATCATATATTAAATATATAGATTTTTTAAAGTTAGGTTAAGTAATGTTAGGTTAGGTTAAGTAATGTTAGGTTTGGGTTAGGTTGAGTTAGTTGTTGGTTTGGTTTAGTTTAGTTTAGTTTAGTTTAGTTTAGTTTTAGGTTCGTCCTTCCCATTTCATTTGGCGACGTAACTTTCTCAATAAAGTCAATAGACGTCACCCAAAACCTTCAACAAAACAATATATTGTAAAGGGCGTGAAGGTGTTTTTTTTTTTTTTTTTTTTTTTTTTTTTTTTTTCTCTCGTGTGCGTGTATGTGTCCGTGTGTTCATGTGCCATAAAACCTGTCACCCATCACACAACGCCTCACTAACACCTGTTAAATATTAACTCTCAGACGTATCCACGACTCCAAGAGATTTATTTGGTGAGTTGCGTAAATATTGCAAATTGATTGGAATTGTTGCCGAAAAAAATCCACTCGAGGCAGTAAGAGAGTGATAACACGAGGATAAATAAAATACAGTTCTTGACTAAAATAAACATTATCTATCACAAAGAAATGTTGAAGTTCAGCTAAATTTTTCCATGATTTTTTTTTAACTTTACAATTTTTTTTTTGTTCAGAACTTTTTAAGTGTAAATATCATAATACTATACGACTGAGTCTGAAATATGTGAGAAATGTATTACTGTGACATTTTCTGTTTGTTAGGTATGTTTATATTTAATTATGAGCTAGTGTGACCTTAGTTTGACTAACGTGACCTTAGTTTGACCTCATTGACCTAGTTTGACCCTAGTGCGACATTATGTGACCCTTATGACCAGGTATTGTGTGAGCAGTTTTCAAGGAATTTTACGGATTTTATTGTGTATGGATGAGTAATCTTGATAGTGCCATCTGTCAGTCGCCATCTTTCACCCGCCAGCCTCCAGCCACCAGGCGCACCCGTGAGCCACAAGCCATCACCACCCACCAGCCGCCCCCGCCACCCACCAGCTTGCACCCGTGGCCCCCGCCTGTTCTATTTTATCTAATCCTGTGCAATATATTAACCACCTCAGTTAATCTGGCTCTATTTAGCTGATCTCTGATGGTGTGTTAAGCTGTCTGGTGGTGTGTTAATCTGTCTGGTAGTTTATTAAGCTGTCTGGTGGTTTATTAAGCTGTCTAGTAAAGCTGGAGATAAGGAAATGACAATAATAACGATAAAAAATAAAAAATTATAAAAATCGTAAAATATACAAATTATAACAAATAATAAAAAATAGCATAAAATAAGAAAAAAATCGTAAAAAATAAATAAGATATAAATAATAAAACAGGAAAACAATTATATATATATTTAATTTTTTTTTTACCAAATATAGCATAAAGCCAAGTACTGAGGCTTACATAGGCGTGTCTGGTAATCAGTTCGCTAGTACGGGCAGTTTAGGAAAAATTGGTCGGGGAATTATGTAAATTAGGAGATTGAGTGCTTTCCGTCTCTGGTTGTGTGGTTGTAGAGATTTGGTTTCCTGATAATTTTTGTTCTATGGTTAAGATGGTGTAGCAGGTTGTGGGTGTAAGAATTCCTTTGTTGTGAGAGAGACTGTGACGGGACCTGAATAGTGACAGCCATTATCCTTACAAGATTAAAGGCTCATTAAAAAAAAGTTAACATTAGAAATTCAATATAGCCACCAGTTTCAAAATGTGCGACAACTGGTTTGCCATTTCCGTTAAAATACTAACAATATATATCACTTTGAATATATTTTGTATTTTTTTTTCTTTATCACACCACCACCACACCATTACACACCACACCATTACACCACCACACCATTACTCCATCACCACACCACTACTTCACCACCACCACCACACTTCTTCAGAGCCGTTCACCAGGCAGGTCCACAGACTAACTTTTGTGTGTGATATACTTTTCCCACAAAGCTTTTCTTCCCACACCAAGCTTCTCCACAAGTTTTCCCCCACTCCAAGCTTCTCCCCACACCAAGCTTCTCCTTTTCAAACTTCTCCCCACACCAAGCTTGTCCCCATCAAACAGTTCCCCACACCAAGCAACTCCCGCTTCAAACAGTTCCCCACATCAAGCTTCTCCCGATAAGCCATCTGTGGTGGAGGAAGGCGCTGAGGGAACATCTTGAGGAACTAAAGCAATCATGAGTCCAGGTGCTGAGGTGTGTTGAGGACTGACAATGTGTAGAGAAGAGCACACTTCTAACGGCGTGAGTCTAACAGGCTGTCGTTGTCATACATGGCCGCGTGTGTTGGCTGGTGAGAGAGGCTAAGAGGAGAAAAAACGAGAGAGAGAGAGGGTGATTAAATGCTGATGCGCCCTTTTGTTCAGTATACATTCAGTGTTATTCAGTATACTTCCAATGTTTGGTATTTTACCTCCAGTGCTTTTTATTGTACCTTCATTCTGTTCAGTATACCTCCAGTGTTTTTCAGTATACTAATGTTGTTCAGTATATTTTTTGGGTGTATGAACATATATTTAGTATAGGGCTTTAACTATGATATCGTTCAGTATTGTTCAGCGTATGTTCATTGGGGACCATCAGTGTGTTGTTCAGTATTGTTCATCGTGTGTTCAGTGTTTGTCAGGTAACACAGGTGGCAGCGTATTCGTAATCAGAGAGGAACAGTTTGTGATCGACCTGCTGAATGATGAGCGGTTCCTGCCTACCACTCTGTTACTGACGGTCACAGGAGATAGGATGGAAGGTGAGGATGGAAGAGGGAAGAGAAGGGCAGGATGGAAGGGCAGGCAGAGCTAGGGTGGAAAGGAGGATGGAAGGGACAGGTGAGGCTAAGGGTGAAAGCAGAAGGGGCAGATGGAGGCTAGGATGGAAGAATAGGTGAGGTTGGGGTGGAAGGCTTGAAGGGGCAGATGGAGTTCTAGGATGGAAGGGGAGAGGTGGAGGCTAGGATGGAAGAGGCAGGTGAGGCTACTGGGGTGTGGCAGAGGCAGGAGAGGCTAGGATGGAATGGGAAGGGGTGTAAGTTAGGATGAAAGGTTGGGGTGAGGCGTGGATGGAAGGGATAGGATAAGGATGGCGTGGAAGGGTTTGGGTGGGGATCTAGGATGGAGGAGATTGTTGGATGGAAGGGTCAGGAAGAATCCCTAGGATGTAAGGAAAGAGGTGAGAAGGGCAGGAGGGTTCTGGGATGGAAGGAGGATGGAATAAGACAGCGGAAGAGATAGGAGGAGGAGGAGGGATGGATGACAAATGGTGGAGAGCGTTAGAATGCGTGAGAGAGAAGGAGGAATAGGGGAAGGGGAGATTTGGAAGAGGTAAAAAATAACGATAAAGAGGAAGAACAGGTGAGGGCGAGACCGCTCATCCATCACCCACCTACTATTCCTCATCCTTGTACTGTTCATCCATCTTACCTTGTTCACTCATCACTTTTCTGTTCCGTCATCGCCCACCTACTGTTAGTCCATCACCTACCTAGCATTTAATCCATCGCTCACCTACTGTTCATCCATCACTCACTACTGTTACTCATCACACCTACTGTTCATCCATTACCTTACGTTCATCCACATTCAGATTGGCCTTCCACCACCACCCCCACCACCGTTCACTTGCGACCTACCAACCGTTCACCCATCATCATCCACCATCCTCTCCTCCTCCTTGGTGGTCTGCACATCTCATCGCCTCCGCTTGCTGATATTGGTTCGCCCATCTACTGCCTCACCATGTGCATCTCAGCCCAACCTTTCCTCCCTGTCCCCTCCTCCTCCGCCTAGATGGTGTGGTTTGGGTCTCTCTCTCTCTCTCTCTCTCTCTCTCTCTCTCTCTCTCTCTCTCTCCTCTCTCTCTCTCTCTCTCTCTCTCTCTCTCCTCTCTCATGCTTTCATCTCCCCTTCAATTTCCTTTTTGCGACTTCATCCCCCTCCCTCCCTCCCCACCTCCTCCCCTCCTCCCTCTGTTGTCTTTCTTCCTTGCGATACAACACACACCACACACACTAGGAATAGTTATATATTCATTAATTATTTTGTTTCTCTTTCAGGTAAGTGTTCTGGGGTGTGTGTGTGGAATCCTTCTTTCAGGCAGGTAGGGATGGAGTTGTTTTCTGTAGTGTTAAGTATATAAGAGGATGGTCACTCGGTCTTCTGGGTTCACCTGCATGTGACGGTATGGCTGGAGTTAATCAGGTGGTTGGTAGGTGAGATGAAGATTACTGTTGGGTGAGAAGTTAATGACCAGGTGGTTGGTCCTAAGATGAGTGAATGTTCTATATCAGCAATTGGGAGGTTATTCGGACAGGTGTGACCTATGTGAAAATGTCACGTCACTCACCCGTTACCTGATAAATGGCGGTAGTGTTTACTGATTCCCAGGTGGGTATCACGCAGGTGTAGGGGCCTTCTCACCTTACACACACTCGTCGTCGCCCACGAACTGTTACGCTTGGTTTGAGCTTATTAACACCAAAAGCAAAATAAAATCACCATTCACCTCATGAAGTCATTGATATAAAATTCATGTAAAAAAACTGAAGTAGAAATATCAATAATTATATAATACAAGGAATGATACACAGGGAATGATATACAAGGAATGATACACAAGACTTGATACAGGAATGATATACAGGGTGATACACGGGAATGATATACAAGGAATGATGTGCACAGGAATGATATACAGGAATGATATACAAGGTAGTACACAACGAATGATACACAAGGAATGATATACAAGGAATGATACAGGAATGATATACAGGAATGATATACAAGGAATGATACACAGAATGATATGCATTATATTGACTCCTTCCACTGCCTCAGGTAACAAAGCGCTGACCGTGTTTGCCTAATGATCCCTGAGGCCACTCGATCTATGACACCCTGGCCCTCTGGCGATAACATTAGCATTGATCCTCCACTTCCTGCCTGCTGGAGACCTCCAAGAATCTGGTCTCACTGCGTCAATATTTTTGTGTAACTTTTTGCGTCAGTGTTTTGCGTCATTTTTTGCGTCAGTATTTTGCGTAACTATGCGTCACTTTACTATATTGTTGTGTGTGGGTTAGTAATTTGGTGTCTATAGTTGTTACGTTTGATAAGTGATACCATCCGATACCACCTTATGTCGATACACCTTTAAATCCGTCCTACCTACCACGCTCACTATACCAGCCCCTCACCACTGTCTCACTATGCACTCCCGGCCTCACCACCTGGCCTCACACTATACCTCAGCCTCACCACCTGGCCTCTGCTATACCTCCAGCCTCACCACCTGGCCTCACACTATGCCTCCAGCCTCACCACCTGGCCTCACACTGCCTCCAGCCTCTACCGTTGTCAGCCTCACCACCTGGCCTCACACTATGCCTCCAGCCTCACCACCTGGCCTCACACTATACCTCCAGCCTCACCACCTGGCCTCACACTATACCTCCAGCCTCACCACCTGGCCTCACACTATGCCTCAGCCTCACCACCTGGCCTCACTGCTGTGCCTCCAGCCTCACCACCTGGCCTCCTGCTCACTCCAGCCTCACCGCCTGGCCTCTGCCTCCAGCCTCACCACCTGGCCTCACACCTATGCTCCAGCCTCACCACTGGCCTCCACTACACCCCAGCCTCACCACCTGGCCTCACTGCCTCCGCCTCACCACCTGGCCTCACACGCCTCCTCTACCTCACTGGCTCACAGCTATACCTCCGGCTCTCCCCCTGGCTCTGGCCTGCCTCATCTCTGCTGGCCTCCTCACTTGCCTCCAGCCTCACCACCTGGCCTCCATGCCTCCAGCCTCACCACCTGGCCTCACACTATACCTCCTGCCGCACCACGCTCACACTATACCTCCAGCCTCACCACCTGGCCTCACCATGCCTCAGCCTCACCTCACCAGCTCTGCCCCTGCACCTCCAGCCTCCACTGGCCTCACACTATGCCTCCAGCCTCACCACCTGGCCTCAGCTATACCTCGGCCTCACCACCTGGCCTCACACTATACATCCAGCCTCACCGCCTGGCCTCACACTATACCTCCAGCCTGCACTGGCTCACACTTGCGCCAGCCTCCACCACCTGGCCTCACACTGCCTCCAGCCTCACCTACCTGGCCTCCACACCTGCCTCCAGCCTCACCACCTGGCTCTCACACTATACCTCGGCCTCACCACCTGGCCTCAGTGCCTAACGGATGGTAATTTGTTTAACTCTTATCGCCCTCTCCACTAGTGTTTCATGCCACCCTCCTCCTCCTTCCCTTTTTCCCTGTGTCAGTATTAAGGTCAGGGTCAGTATAAAGGTCAGGGGTCAGTATCAAGATGAGGTAATATCAAGGTCGGGGGTCAGTATCAAGGTCAGAGTCAATATCAGGTCGGGGTCGTATCAGGGTCAGGAGTCGGTATCAAAGGTCGGGGGTCAGTATCAGGGTCAGGAGTCGGTATTATCAGGGTCAGGGCTCAGTATTAAGGGTTGAGGATCAGTATCAAGGTCAGGGGTCAGTATCAAGGGTCAAGGGATCAGTATCAGGGTCAGGGTCAGTATCAAGGGTCACGGTTCAGTATCAAGGGTCAGGGTCCGTATAGAAAATTCCCTGGAACTAAAAATGTTTGTTGTGGTTTTATTTCAGGTCTTCACAGCTTCAAACTTTTGACATTTGTTCGTTGGATTTGGTAAAAAGCAATACGTAACTTCTA
>NW_024755036.1:0-21582 GCF_018991925.1 Homarus americanus | reverse complement strand
GTAAAATTTATTTTGAGTGGATTTCTTGGTGGTTGCTACAATACTGTACAAGGCGAGGCAGGAGCCAGTAGTGCCCCTCTGTCTCCCTCTCAGTAAATCTGATTGCACCACCTTACCTCACCACCTCACCTAACGTAGCACTCAACATCGTTAGTGGTAAGTTAAATTCAAGTGTTTTGCATATTTATGATCATATTGTATCATAAAATAATCGATGTGTTAAAAAAAATATTACTTTCCTTCTTAAATGTGCTTGTGTTACGTCTTTTGCAGATAATATTTCCTTGCAAACTCATCTCCAATTATATAATGGAAGTCAATGGGGGAAATTGGTTTCGCGTCACGAAATTTCACTTTACGGACAAATTTTCAAGGACACATACCTTCCGTAACCTGGGGGATGCCTGTATGTTTATTAAATTTGGATGTTGGTAAATTATCAGAGGGTATAATGTTTAAAACTTCTTGGGAATGGATATGCTTGTGAAGGATGAAGATGGTTGGTTTGAAGTGACAAGACCTTGTTATGAGAGGGGAACAATATAGTAGAATGCACCACCTACTTTAGTAAGAGTGAATGAAAGATCCCAATAAGAGGAGGACCTGTGCTGCCTCTTGGTTTTTGCCACCTTATAGGAGTAAAAAATTTAAAAAGAAAAATGGGATTTGCAGTGCCATCTACTGTATGTGATGATTGATAGTGTGTTCCATTCTCCAAGGCCATGGTCGGAAATCTCAACCCCCTCACGGTCTTTCAACGCAATTAGCATCATTTACAATTTCACCCCCTTGCAGTCTTTAGACACAGGTTGTGTCAGTAACAGTAATGGTTTTTCTATTTAATAAACATTGGGTAGAGCAATCCAGAGCCAAATTGCATCCCTAGAGATGCATCTGCCAGCCCACGAAGCTAGTGGAAGGAACATAGGTGGTCCACTGTTCCCTCATTTCTGCTTATGGGAGGGGTGCTCTTAGTGTGAGATATGGCTGAGTAGGAGAGGCTCCATCAGCACTAGAAAACTTAGCATTAAAATGTGCGCCAAAAGACCATGAGAGGGTTAAATGATTACACAAGGTGGCCGGTGTGTAAAACAAATAATCTTATTTCTATCGTATGTCAGCAGTATATTAATATGTATGCTGACTTAATATTTACAGTATTTCAAAACTTTTAAAACTTGTAGATAAGCAGCACCGTTGGACCATTAATTGGAGTGTTGCACCTAGAGGCAGAGTACAACCCTCAGAAACCCTTCAATGCCTCGCTCGAGGCCTACGCTGGCTATGACACACAACAGGCTGGGCTCTCTCTGCTCACCTCCTCTGACCCTGACTGGCAACACTTCTCTGGTAAAACAAAAGTTAGTATTAGAAGATGGGTTAAACACTACTCTCATATCCATAATAAAATGTTGATATGTCAAGGGCAGATGCAGCCCCCTCCCCTTTTCATCAGAAAATTCCAATACTTTTTCTCTATTGTAGTACAGTAGACCCTTGCCATTCGCGGGTTTGCGATTCGCGATTTCGACAATTCGCGGTAAGCAGATGGTAGCTATGGTGGCTAGTTTGTAGGCCTTTTCCCGCAGGACAACGATTCACCCCACGCAGCATCTTGTGTTGTACTCTCAAAAGTTTAGTGTTTCTGTGTGAAATGGCCCCTAAAAGACTGCCTAGTGCCAGTGCTAGTGATGCTACTGGAGTGAAATGACCATGACAAAGAAAGTTGAATTACTGTATTAGATAAGTTAAAAGAGGAGACGAGTTGCTATTCGTGGTTTTGCCAATTCATGCCATTTCTTGGAACCTATCCCTCGCGAATGGCAAGGGTCTACTGTATTGTATTTCTTTAATGCAGTATTGTACTCAGACATTTTTGTGTAGTAAAAAGTAATTACTGTACTATTGACCTCAGAATAACTCATATCAAGTGCAAATGGCTTCAGAATTTCCATGTTCCCCCACCCAAAACTTCTTGGACCCCCCCCCACTTTTTTTATATTCCTGGATCCTATCCATAATAGATGCACAGATACTGTATTGCAGAGTGTTGAGGAATTTTGACCACAACTGTATATTAAAGCTCCTATTTATGAACATTTATTTTACCTGACAATTATCATAGAATTTCATCCATTAGACTGTATAGTACTGTATTTTCATACTTTATTAATGATACTCAGAAGGAATTCTTAATTAATTAATTCATGATACTCCCATTCCTTGTTAATGTTACACAAAAGTATTTCTCTCATAAACAAAGATACTTTTTTCACTGTTTATGATTACACAAGTGTAAGATGCTAACTATTTTAATGTTTTGGATTGCTACTTTATTTTTATTTCTATAACCTTGGCTATACAGTATAGTCTCGTTTTACGCGGTCAATTAAACCCATGGAAGCCCGCGTATGACGCAAAACGCGTAAACGAAATAACAGAACATATGGGATTAATTGAAATAGAGACTGGGCCGACCCCAGACCACCCTTTTTCCGACACAATACGTATGTTGTAGTAAAAATAACATCTTAATTTTATGATGGTATGCACACACAATTAATATTTAAGAGAAATATCAATAATATTAGGTTTTTTAACACTTACGTTAGTAGAAGAGATGGCTGGGCACACGGGGATGGGGGGGTTGGTTCTGAGGCAGAGGGCAAATTATTGGCCCTCACCTGTATCACTTGTATCACCTGTATCACTATCCACCACAGAGGCTAGCAGGGCCTCCTTGTCAAACCCCTCAAAGTCCATATCCTCACTATCACTTTCACTGACTTGGGCTGGCTGTGGTGGGTGGCAGGTGAAGAACTCGGTAATGTTTTGTTGACTGGGCAAGCAAGGTTAAATAGACCAATCACATCTCACGGCGGAGGGGATCCGTGGGTGGTAAGGATGCATGGCCCAATCACAGTCCGAAACTCATCTGACGTCAGCGGTGACGTAAGAGCGACCTAGCGCGCAGCTCGTCCGCGCCGCTTCCCGCGTAAATTCAGGAATATACCGCGTAACTAATAATTGGCGCGTCTGGACAGGTGCCGCGTAAATAACCAACCGCGTATAAAAAATCCGCGTAAACCGAGACTATACTGTATCTTTTTATTTTCTTTACTTTCTAATTCATTTTCTCAAAGTATGTATTGTATTTCTTTCAATACTCTTACTTATTTGTTTTTTCCTCTTACTTATATTCTCATATTTCCTAAGTTATAGTCTGTCCTGTTGGTTAACCTGGGAGAACCACATTGTTGTCTATTCTTACACATTTGTGTAATTACTATACTGTACAGTCTGTACCTGTACAGTACATACTTACATCTTAGAGCTGCCACCACCCAGGCTTTTCTTTAGAATATAACTTTTAAAATGAACCTTTCAATTAAGTTGGGAGCCTTGGTAGACACGAGAGGTTAGGCATGTGAGTTATCAGGGTATTTTTAGGGATGATCATTGTTAGAAGGAATGAGTGGTGATACACACATTATACAAAATCAATACAGTATTTATTAAAATCAAATGTGAATATTGTGACAATTTGAACTTTCACTCACAACAATAAAACTTAGGTTCAATTACTGATTACTTTGCTGTAACAATTATACAAAATAAGACTGGCCACTAGGTCTTAGTTTATAAGTAGCAAAAATAGATCTTCAGTTATCATTTACAACACTCAATAATTATACCTTCTTAAGGGTATTATTATACATCAGTGACAATAATGATGGTCATTCTACACACTTGTCAATAACACAGAATGGAAGACATCTCCCAGAACATCAGCTATGAGTATATTTGGTTCACGCACATATAATATGCGAGTACAGCTCCTCCAAGACTTACAACAGGGTTAGGGACCCAAATTCATGCCGTAAAAGTCGAAATGGTCTTAAGTCAAAAATTTTTAAATTTTAGAAAATCTAAAATGGGTGTCTCTTTTTCTTCTCAGCCCCACAAAACTCTCACTTTTAAGCTTGCCAGCCATTTTAAAGTGAATTACAAACGAAACTTTGTCTGTGTACTGACGTTGGGACTCAAAAATACGTAATTTGACCAAATTTTGGTACGACTGAGGCAGGTCGTAAGTGCGGGTGGTCATAAGTCGAGTAGGTCGTAAGTCGGGGAGGAGCTGTATACTGTATCATACACTAATTCTGGTGATAGTAATATTTATGGTTTCAATAATCAACCTGGGACAGTTGTATTCCCAATTAACCGTCCACATAATGTACACAAAAATCATTGGCACATACAGTCAGGATGACTAGACTAGGCTTACACCAGTGGCGCTGATGTTCAAATAAATGCTGCTCGGCTAACTCCGGAGCCATGGCTGGAGTCGGTGCTCGAGAGTAAATCAGTGATCCCGCACTCTCACTCCCTGACGCGTCTTGCACTCAGATATTAATCCGGCTGTATTAAAGGTATCCTGCCTCAGACATCTTGCCTGCAGGCAGCTACCGATACTCGATAGTGGCAACAACACACACAGTGCCTGCAAGACAATGAGAACGAGTCAAGAAGTGTAAAATCAAAATACAAAATCTCACAACACACATCTGTCAAGGGAACACATGAATCATTCAACACAGAAGGCGCCTAGTTATGTTGCAGCATCATTTGGCACATAAGATGTTCAACTACCCTGTACTTTAAAACATGAACACTAAAATATTCAACAAAGTTCAACTGAGTTAGATTAACTTATTATGGCAGTGTTAGGTACTATGTACAGTCCCCTTCACTATTGCATTTACAGGGGCTTGTCAGGTATTGTGTAGTGTGGCAGCCATGTGTTTGTTTACATTCAATGGAAGGAAACTCTCATTAGTAAACATCTATTGAATCAAATTAAAACAAAATTAAAACGAACATCTCAGAGATAGTGATTTGTTGAATGTGTATATATTTTTACTTTACTTTTATCTTTCGCCACTGATCGGCTTTGTTAAATGCCATGCATCGTCACCACTTTTCCTTTATATTCTTCACCAAAAGGTCACCGCTAGCCAAGCATCGTCAATGCCTCGTCACGCACTGCTGGCAAATACTGGGCATGCACCGCTCCTGAATGTGCCTGAACCCGCTTCCAAAGTGTTGGTCAAGTCTTCTGAAAGAGCGCTCACACCGTGCCGCCACAACACCCTTTCTGGTAGATTGTTCCAAGAGTTTACAAATTTCACTCCGAAAAGTTTGCTCACGGGTTTTTCCCGGACTTGGCGGCTTCTTCAATCTTGAGCTGTGACCCCTTGTGGGGCGAGCGTCCGCCAGCTCCAAGTAAGGACACTCAACTGAGTAGTGCCCCCTGAGATGCTTATAAACCTCAACTAGGTCCCCCCTTGCCCGTCTGTAGTATAAGCTAGGCAAGTTCAGGCGCTCCAATCTCGCAGGGTAGCTGAGATGCCGAAGTGCAGGCACCAGCTTGGTGGCCCTCCTTTGAACATTTTCAACCAACTGACAGTCCCTAGCATATCTCGGGGACCAGATGGGGTGACAGTACTCCAGATGGGAAGCACTTCACTCCTGAAGATCGTCACGAGGGACGGACCGTCTAGATATCTGAACGACCTTCTTATAAGACCCAATAATTTATTTGCCTGATTTACCTTCTTCTCACAATGGCCCGAGAACTTCAGCTCATTGTCAACATACACACCTAGGTCCTTCTCACACACAGTCTCAACTAGTACATTTTCTTCATCCCGTTGGGACATATGGTACGCCTCCTTACCGTTGGTACGCCCCAGGTGCATCCTCTTACACTTCGTGACATTGAATCTCAGCAGCCATTCCTTCAACCATTCCTGGAGCCCACAGAGGTCCTTCTGCAGCTCTTCACAGTCCGCTTGGTTCTTAATTTCCCGAAATAACTTGGCGTCATCGGCAAACATTTGTATGGAGGAGTGTACAACGTCAGGCATATCATTTATGAAACAAACAAACAACAGCGGGCCCAATACACTACCCTGCGGTACCCCACTTGTTACAGGTACAGATGACAATTTCGTGCCATTAATCACCACACATTGCTTGCCGTCATGTAGAAAGTCTTCTATCCACGCTAGGACATTTCCCCGAATTCCGTACCCTTCCAGTTTGATTTTCAGCCTTTCGTGGGGTACACTGTCGAAAGCCTTGGCAAAATCTAGGTAAATATTGTCGATATTACCACCCCGTTCTAGAATATGGGTCCAAATATCCAATACCTGGAGCAATTGTGTCAAGCAAGAGCGCCCCGGCATAAAACCGTGTTGGCAATACAAGGTTGTTTCGTAGTAGATGTTCCATCGCTGCATCTCTGATAATACTCTCAATTACTTTACATATTATGCTGGTCAGGCTCACCGGTCTATAGTTGTTCGTGGAGTGCCTATCGCCCTTCTTGAAGATAGGACTCACATAAGCCACTTTCCATTCACTGGGGACCATTTGTTCATCCAGGCATTTACAAAACAGAATCTTCAGGGGCTCTGCAAGCTCGTTGCACAGCTCCCTTAGCACTCTAGGATGCACCATGTCAGGTCCAGGACTCTTATGGACCTTTAGCCTGGACAGTTTATTTCTCATACCCTCTTCTGTGAACACAATGTGGGTCAGTGCTGTGTCGAACCGTCTGTCCTCAAACGCAGGAAGGTTAGTTGCATCCTCTCTTGTGAACACTGAGGTATATTGAAGTGATAACCGTGGTAACATTATGAGATGTTCTTATTACCACCATGTTATTGTACTATTCCAGATGATACTAAATGTTACATAATATTTCCTTGAGATAAATGTATAGTATATTACTATAATCAGGTGCAGCTCAGGTTCTCAACTGGCTCAGCCATGTTAATATTGTTATTATTATCCACTCTGGATCTGTGTTTTTCTGGCTAATAAACTGTTTCAATTCAATTCAATGACCACCTCTAGTGGGTGGCCAAAAGGTTAATTTTGAGTCAAGTTTAAGCAATAACTAATCTTGACATTTGTTTTTATACCTGATGTTACACAAGTGCTTGTATACTTAACACTAACACTTTTACACTAAAACACATTCAAATATTTATACAAAACACACACACACTTTTAAACAAACACAAATGCATATAAACACACACTCTCTCTTTTATAAACATTTACATAAATGCACACTTTCAGAGGAATACACGATTGTGTATTTTAAATCTATATTCTTAATCAGCATATAAAAGAGCATCTTTGTATGAAATTTAAACAAAATCTATGTCATGCCCTCATGTACTCAAACACAAGATAAGGGGTCAGGAATTTTGATTGGGAATACTGTTACTGGATGTTTTCTTTTCTGGAAAGTGAACGATAAAATGCTTAAATTATAAAGTTAGCCGATATTCTTGAGAAAAGGCATACAGTATAAAGAGGATTTATAATTTACTGGCACAGTGTAATTCATGTTTTAAATACTACAGTACTGTACAGTACATAAACACAAGCATTAGATAACATGATGTTAAGTAACAGAATATCTGTATAAGTCTCACCTCCCACAGGTCAGAGGTGTTTCATCAGTTGCTGTTGATGGCATCACATACAAGTGTGTCCCACAGGTCAGAGGTGTTTCATCAGTTTGTTTAGTTGAGTCTTAGCTTGTCATACCGAGATGTGTTGTTGGTCCTTGAAACTTCCTGGAAATAAGAAAAATAACTATGTACTGTATAATACACAACACTGCACTGTAAAACTATTATATTATAGGCAGGGGTTATTTGACCAGTATCCGGCTTAATAACCACAGGTTATTTGACTGGGATTTAAAATAAAACAGTATTTTTGGCCACAGAAAATTCTACAAATTATTTTATTTATAATTTCCAAGTACAGGTTGTACCTCTCTAGTCCGGCAACGTCGGGACCTGACCGGTGCCGGACCATGGAAATTCACCCTTTTCCTGGATAGATAGTGACTTGTGCTTATGCCTGGAAGCACTAGCACCACTTTCTCTGCGTCATGGTCTCTTTGAAGACATATTGAAGGGTTAAATGTCGTATAGTACCTTCTCAAATTTCGCGAGTTTTTAATTCTTAATGTATTTTATTGGAACACACAAAAAAATAAATAAATAAAAATTTTGACGGCGGAAACTTGAATTTCGACGGGTTTGAACGGCCCGCCAACGTGCAGACGACGTGCATAATCGTGTAAACAGCGTCATTTCTCTTATGTACAAAAGATTCATTATTGTTTATTACTGAATGTCTTTTTTATTGTATTAATGTTTGTGTGCAAAATGAGCAATACAATTCATTAATAATACGTAGAATATTAAAACACACGAGGAAATGACAAAGCATTGTTTTCGTTGATTACAAAACCAGTGACTGACTGGTTCTACATATAAAACTGAAGAAAATAAGACCTTGGTTGTAGCTGTAGTAAAATTAATATGGTTGTTTTAAGTAATGTTAATTAATGTTAATAAATGGAACAATAGAAGTAGCTAACGATAATGGTAAAGAAAAAGAGAGATCGCATATGTAAGTGCGCATGCGCACACGTGAAAACCTATCGTCATTACTTTACATAAGAATATGAAAGCAACACTTATTTACTGTTCATATATATTTTAATTAATGTTTCTGAATTTGTTTTTATTAAATTAATGTACGTGTGTGCAAAATTAACAATACAATTTATTAATAATACGTGGAATATTAGAGGAGACGAGACGGCTGCCGGCATTGTTTATGTTAAAGCTTACGAAACCAGTAACTGATTGGTTCTACATATAAAACTGAAGAAAATAAGACCCTGAGTTTAGCTGTAGTAAAATTAATGTAAAAAATTAATATGGTTGCTTGAAGTACCTGTAATGTTATTTAATGTTAATAAATGGAACAATATAAGTAGCTAACCATTAATGGTAAAAAAAAAAAAAAGTGAGACTGCTCGTAAGTGCGCACATGTGAAAATATATCGTCATTACTCTACATAAGAATATGAAAGCAACACTTATTTACTGCCTCATATATATTGAAGGGTTAAATGTTGTACTCTGTATAGACAAGCAGAGAGAGAGAGAGAGAGAGCAACCGAACTGCCGGATATAAACAAACCTTAATTTCTCGCTGCTTTTTTTTAAGGGGATTAGCCCACCAGGGCATAGGTCACTGACCCACATTGGGGCCTGAGGGGCAAAAATTTAATACTCCTGTAATAATAATAATAATTCAGATTAGTAAAAAAAAAAAAAAATAACTGCCTATCTACCTATTGGACAAACTAAAATCGTTCCGGACCACAGAATGCCGGACTATAGAGTGGTACAACCTGTAGTAGTAATTTTTAAAAAGTAAACACCCAAAAATGTTACTCGAGTACAATACTCAAGTAACATTTATTTTGTTACTTTACAACTCTGTCTAAAAGCCACAAATCATCAACCAACCAAACTTAACCTAACAAACCAAACAAACTAACCAGCCAAACTTAACCCGACCAACCAAACTTAACCTAACAAACCAAATTTACTATCATATTAAACACAAAAATGGAAGCGACAATATGCAGAGAACACCTGACCTAACATACCCATAGGTTGGGTATGTTAGGTCAGGTTCTATGCATTATCGTGTTAATTTATGTGTTAAACAACTTAAGGTTGATATAAGTCAGCAATGGCGAGGAGGAATACGTGGAAGAGTCACCAATATTATTTATAGAAACGAGGGAATTAGCAAGAGATAAACAACAAAAATGGCGCCGGGAGGAGCGGGATAGAGTAAATAACAAAAATATACTTAAAATCATAATAGAAAGTTGTCATCTCTATTAATATACTTAAAACAATTAGTATACCAAAATCAACAAACAACTTTTGGTGGTAGCCGTTTTCTACACCTTGGCAACACAAAAGTGGATGGTAATTTTAATGACTAAGGATCTATTTATCGCGGACCATAATGGAAATACTCATTGGATGACTTCCCTAAATTAACCTTGGTTAAGTGGACTTACATTGTGCAATAGGCCGGTGCACAGCAGCTCCTGTTCTACTGTTGCTGTACATCATGGGCGAGTCAGAAAGATTAAAACCTCCCTGCTGTATCACCAGAATATATTGTATCCTGTATACATTCACGGGGCTGTATCACCAGAATATATTGTATCCTGTATACATTCACGGGGCTGTATCACCAGAATATATTGTATCCTGTATAAGTTCACGGGACGCTTGAGGCTCTTGACAATTAACTTCCGTGCAACCAAAATGGCGTCGACCTGAGTGACCAGGGCGTTGTTTACCGGGAGGAGCAACTAGCGGAGTGATGCTGCCACCCGCGCCATCTATATCACCACTCACTGCATGGTGCACAAATCCAGGCTTACATCTCTTGACTGTGATTATACTGTAAAAAATAGCAAATATATCGTTTATACCATATGATGCCACATCTTTTAGTAATCTTCCTGTGAAAAAACACAAGATAAGCTGACCTCTGCATGTTAAGGTCAAAATAGAGTACTGTACTATAATTCTTGCTCAGTTATTGATTCACCATGGGTGTAAAAAATTCACTTACTATAAAGACACACCGACACAAATATTTTAATAATTGCTAAACTTTGTGATTGTGTGTGTATAAAATGTGTGAATGAGTAGGAGGCATTACAAAAAACATTTTGACACAGTATTGACACTACCACACAACGCAACAGATCAAAGCAGACAGAGAGAACTCTTTCACGTGGCCTGGTGTATGAATACACAGCAAAAACAATTAACTATGCAGCCTGCTCGCATAGCTTGAGCCACCAAGCACCAGAGATGACACACACCTCCAGCACATGTTCCTTATTTTGCTCCTGAAAGGTTAAATATCATCATACATAGAAAACAAAACTCCATTATGAAAACACATATGGCCTCCACCCAAAAAATCCCACCAAGCACATTATAAATGCAATAATGCACAGCCACACATTAATCCTTTATCATGCCTAAAATAAACCAAATTAAATGACGGTAACCAGCAGAAATATTCCATTAAATCGGAAATGAAGAGATGTGCAGGCATAATTAACGACCATTAAAGAGGAACAACATTTACAGCATATTCAGCCGAGTCCTGGGGTCAGAAGTCCAAAGCTGGTAACAGCATCGTACCTGGCATCTCTGCCAAGCACTACTTCTGACAGGAATACAGTATGAGTGCTGCACTAGCTAGCCTGTGCAGTTCAATTTTCAATTTCAATTGTTTATTCCTTGATAGAGGAAGCGGGATCCTAGTGCTGTCACTAGGTACCCCTGTACAATGACACCAGATGCATCTGGCAAGTGTGACAAGTATATATAGCATAAATATTATAAAGGGGCTTACTAAAGCCTAAGGAAGGAAGGATATTCCTTTAACACATAATCAATGTTTTTTACAAAATAACTGGCCAGTATTGGGAGGATCATCGTGTCTCCGTCAGGGGGTCGTGGAGTGGTGGTCCAACAGGCGTCACGGAAGCGTTGTGTGTGGAGACATCTTAGGAGGTAGTGGATAAGGGTGCTGCTGTCGGGTCTTCTGCATAATGCACAAGAGCGTTGCTCAGGGGATGCCGGGATACCAATCTCCCAAGCAAAGTCATACCCAATGATGATACGGGCAGCAATCACGTCCCCTTTACGAGACCCTCTCCCATAGACGTACGAGAGGTCAGGAAGTTTACGGAGGACATTGTGCCAGGTGGGCGGGGAGTCCAGGGGGATGGCTGTTTCCCGAGCTTCTCTCTGTTTGCGGCGAATTTGGGTCCTGAGCTGTAAAAGTGTTCGGGGAACAACGTAGTCAGGTGTGGCCTTGTTGCAGCCAGTCTTGGCAAGGCCATCTGCTGCCTCATTCCCCAAGATACCGACATGACTGGGCATCCATAGGAATGTCACAGGACGGCCTGCATCCTGAAGTGTGGATGTTAACCCTCGTATTCGGAGGATGAGGTCCTTATTTTCCCCTGATCCAAATGCGATCCCGTCGAGAGCAGACCTGGAATCGCAGCAGACAAGCAAGGGGCAGAAACCATCTGCTTCTTCCTCAGCGAGAAGGGCAGCAAGGAGGGCTATTAGTTCCACCTGAGTGGAGGATGCCCCGTCAGAAACTCTGAGAGACAGTTTGATAGGCTCAGGGGCATCAGGACGGGAGATGTAGACACCAGCCCCGGCCCTACCTGTAGTGGGGTCAACAGAACCATCAGTGTAGAGGACGACCCTACCTGGGATTTCGGGAGCGGTCCACTGAAGGCAATCACTTCAGGTTGAAAATTGAAAATAAATTTACTGTAGCATACTGTAATTATTTCTTCCAATTTTCTAATTTGCTTTGCGGATAAGCAAGGTATGCTTTGCGAATATAGGTACTGTACTAAGTATAGAATATGCCTGTTAAAATATAAATTGCGAATAAGCAGGCTTGTGAATAACGAGGTACTGTATTACTGAATGCGCATCTATTTTACATAAAAATATGATGTATCAAATGCAAGATGCTTACGTTTCAATTGAAAAGTGCAATAAAAGCAATTATGCTTGAGATAAAACAAACAAATATTATAATATATTGTCATAGCACATATGACCCAAATGATATCTTCTTATCCACCACCAGCAAAACTTCGCCCAGCAGCGGGGAATGTATGGAACAGCTTCACTCCCTGCTTTAACTTAAAATTTGAATTACCTCTCTAATTTTATGAATTTACACACCCTCACAGATGAGTCACAGACATGGGGGCTCGGAGCAGTATAGTCACCTCTCGCTTTACACGGATTTAATTAGCATGTTCTTAAAACAACACTAGCATTAAATTAACACCTATTTTTTAAATAACACGGTTTTCAAAAGAGCACCATAGTTCTGTGGGGTACTAGATATTGGTTCACACTCAGAATGGGATGGAGAAAGGAAACTCACAATGTGCTCTCTGTATACATGTTGTATTGGATGTACAATGCAGCTTGGTGCTGGGAAGGCAGCATGGTTACAAGCGTTGAGTAGAGAGAGCTGGTTGGTGAGGGTGCTCAGAGGAGGACCAGCTTGTGGGTCGCCATGCTCGCCGGCGGGAGCGAGGGCCTCCAGGCAGGAGCAGAGGAGGAGGAGGTGTTGCTTGCTGGTGGCTGTGGGTAGTAAGAGGTAAGTCACCACGAGGTGAGGTCTTATATAGCGGGGGTAGGCATGGCTTAATAGTTGACCTCAGTCGTGTAAGGCGGCGCTGGTTGCTAACCTAGACCACGAGGCATACACTGGGGAATTCGAGGATCGGCTAGTCAGCGACAAACGGCGTTTATAGGGGAGGAATCCACTACAATACTCCCCCCTTCCCTCCAGGCAGTGTAGGAGACTTGTTGTCTGCAGGGTTGCATTCCACATGTGAGGCAGAACGGGCGGTGCATGCCACATGTGAGACATAACGGCGAGGGCGTGGATGAGCCGGCCGCTAGGGGAGACAACTTTGTCTAGATACACGAGATCTGTGGGAGAAGAGGGAGAAGGAGGGTTGTGGAGGCAATGAATGTTGTGCTTCTCTCGCGGCAGGTACAGAGTCCTCAGATGCGCCTGCTGGGGTGTGTGGGTCTGGATCAGAAGCAGGGGCTGCATCAGGAAGAGGGTCCATGACAGCACTGGGGTGCATGGCAGCAGTAGAGTCCACGACAGCAGCAGGGTGCAGGACAGTAGCAGGGAGTACCTGAGGGAGAAAAAAAAAGGGTGTGTGGGGCCGCTCAGGCGCATGGGCCGCGTCGGGAGCAGGGGCTGCCAGGCAGGAGCGGAGGAGGGTCCACGTCAGGGGGAGGGTCCAGGACAGTGGCAGGGGGTACTGCTGGGCCCGGGGGCGTCTGAGGCAGGACGGTGTGTTGGGGTCGGTAGGACGTGGTGCTTGGGGCAGGAAGAGGAACTGGTGTCTGCTTAGAGAAGCAGTGCTGCTCTTGGGTGTTTAACCTGCGGTGTAGAGACAGTAGCTGTAGAGCCAATGAGAGCTGCCTCTGTGTGGATAAGACAGTCTTCCATGTTGCTTGAAGACTGGGAGAGTGATCAGTTTCTCCTCCATCCTGTGTGAGAGCGAATCTCCGGGGGTCACCATTTGTGGGTACGAGATATTTGTTCTCACTCAGGATGGGATGGAGAAAGGAAACTCACAATGTGCTCTCTGTATACATATTGTATTGGATGTACTATGCAGCTTGGTGCTGGGAAGGCAGCATGGTTACAAGCATTGAGTAGAGAGAGCTGGTTGGTGAGGGTGCTCAGAGGAGGACAGCTTGTGGGTCGCCATGCTCGCCGGCGGGAGCGAGGGCCTCCAGGCAGGAGCAGAGGAGGAGGAGGTGTTGCTTGCTGGTGGCCGTAGGTAGAAAGAGAGAGGTCACCACGAGGTGAGGTTTTATATAGCAGAGGTAGGCGTGGCATAATAGTTGACCTCCGTCATGTAAGGCGGCGCTGGTTGCTGACCTAGACCACGAGGGCAGGCTGGTGAAGTCGTGGGGTCGGCTAGGCAGCAACAAACAGCATTTGTAGGGGAGGAATCCACTACACACTTACAGTTTCCTTTCTTCCTCGTGACGACGGCGTTGCTCTGTCAGATATAATAGTTTTTCCTCCTCATTTTGCTTTTCTTCTTCCTTTAATTTCCTTGACTCCTCTTCCTGTTTCCTTCATGCTTCTTCCTGGTTTGATAAATTAGAAATGGAGTCACAATCATTTTAAAGAAAAAATACACAGAAAGCTGATGCGTATGTAACCTGTCTTTTAAGATACCGTAAACCCTCGATAACTCGGAATTTTATACAACTCAGCATGGATATGTTCTCGGAATGTTTTCTTTTTTTACAGGGATTAGCCCACCCGGGCACAGGTCACTGACCTACACCAGGGCCTAGGGGGCGAAGATATAATAATAATAATAATAATAATAATAATAATAATAATAATAATAATACAGGGGGGTAATAATAATAATAATTAAAATTAATAAAAAAATTAATAAACAAAATAATAGTAATAATAATAAAAAATAACCATAAATAGTAAAAAAAATAAATAAATATAAATAAATAAATCAAGAGTGAGAAACGACATAATGTACATTATGTATATTGTGTTGTCAACAGCAAAAATCTCGGCATATCTAGTCACCGGTATCACCTACCATGCCTCTGTGTCACCTACCATACCTCTGTGTCACCTACCATACCTGTGTCACCTACCATACCTCTGTGTCACCTACCATGCCAGGTCACCCACCATGCCTGTGTGTCACCTACCATACCTGTCACCTACCATACCTCTGTGTCACCTACCATGCCTGTGTCACCTACCAAGCCTGTGTGTCGCCTACCATACCTCTGTGTCACCTACCATGCATCTGTGTCACCTACCATGCATCTGTGTCACCTACCATGCATCTGTGTCACCTACCATACCTGTGTCACCTACCATATCTCTGTGTCACCTTCCATACCTCTGTGTCACCTACCATGCACCTGTGTCACCTACCATACACCTGTGTCACCTACAATGATGCTTCATTCTTCGCCTGCAGTGCAGGTAAGTGTTACCCTTTTGGACATTTAGTAATTACCTGTACACACACACATATGGGTCGATAATTTTTTATTGTTGAATTTTGTATGAAGGGGGAATGTGCCTCGATAAGTCGGAATTTGGGATAACTCGGCAAGGCCAGAGCCCAAATGTGCCGACTTATCGAGGGTTTACTGTATGAGGGCTGCTACTGCCACCATTTATGAGGGGCTGAACCAGGGCTGTGGAGTCGAAGACAAAACCTTCGACTCCGACTCCGACTCCGACTCCTCAAATTTTTGTGCTTCCGACTCCGACTCCGACTCCGACTCCTTGGCCTATTTGTAACAACTATTTCTACCATCCTAATTGTAATTTGTATGTTGTAACCTGCATAGGTAAAAAGTAAAACACCGTGGCTATACTGCTACAGCTTTATTCTGGATGTACTTAAATAGTTAGGCACATTAAATTTTAGTTCAGAGAGAAAAAGTATTTTTGGCCAAAAATCCTTTAAGGCTTTAGACTTACAATTTTTGTCATTTCGGCCAAAAAATGGATTTTGTTCAAAATTTCAGTATAGGTACTCCTGAATGTGCTGCTTAAGGATCTGTTAACCAAAATTTAATATCTTGATTATAACTTGTTCAAATGGCTTTTAGAAAATGTTCAAATCATTTTTAGAATATTTTAATTACTTTTGCAATGCTAATTACTCGCCACTTATGGGTTTTCGAGGTCATTTCTTGGTGCTTGTGTATTATTCTGGATGTACTTAAATAGTTAGGCACATTTAATTTTAGTTCAGGTGTTGTAGAAGTGTTGTACAAAAACAGGAGAATCGAGCCGGAGAAATATGAGTTGAATATACAGTAGATGGATATGACTCATTTACGAACCTTTCTCAAGAAACTTGCAAGAGGGATGTGGTTATCTATGCTAGGTAAGACCTTAGAACCAGCCGGGTGCGGGGAGAGGATGTTTTTTGAAGAATCAAAGTGGTGTAAAATTAAACTAAATGGTTGATGTCGGATGTATCTACAGATCCCCAAACTGTAGCGTATTAAATCAGAACTTAAGAGCCTTAATTGACAATGTAATGGCGCTAAACCCTAGCCACCTCCTTGTCATGGGGGACTTTAATTATGGCGACAGAGGGGAGGAAACACCTAAGCCGCTGGACCTCATCATAACTAACGAGGAGGGTATGGCGGCCAAGCTGGAACACCTAGTCCCCGCTGGCACCAGTCACCACGTAACGTTGTCCTTCAGATTTAACTGTTACTTGGTTCATGACAAAAACAAGTCAAAGGTTCAAATATCACAAAAGAAATTACGACGGGGTGAGGGAGGACGTGAGGGTATACACTGACCTGACTCACTAAGGTATAAGAACGCAGACACTACGCTGAATATCATAGCCTGTAAAGTGAACCATTTAATCGATAAATATAGACCCAAGACCAAACCCAGTGCATTCAGGAATACAAGGAGACCGTTGCACATGAACAATGCGGCGTTTGACAAAGTTAAGAAAACTGGATTTCGAGACGTGGGCATGACAGGAGGCATGTATGCCAGGTTCAGGAATCAAGCAAAGTCAGAGTGTAGGAGGGCTTAAAAAGCGTGCCAGAAGCAGATTTCAAACACAAAGGCCTTTTACCGCTAGGCAAAGTTGAAATTAAAGATGCGAGTAGGCTTAAAGATGGTAGTTTCGCAGATTCTAACCAGGACAAGGTGGAGGCGTTGAACAAATTCTTTTCCTCGGTGTTCACAAGAGAGGATGCAAACAATTTTCCTGCATTTGAGGAATGGCGATTTCACACAGCGCTGACCCAGAGTGCTAAGAAAGTTGTGTAACGAGCTTGCGAAGCCCTTTAAGATTCTGTTCTGTAAATGTCTGGATGAGCAAAATGTCCCCAATGACTGGAAAATAGCTTATGTAAGTCCTATATTCAAGAAGGGCGATCGTCACTCCACGAATAATTATAGACTAGTGAACCCGACCAGCAGTGTGTAAAGTAATAGAGAGCATCCTGCATGTTTGGACTCAAATTCTAGAACTAGGCAGAAATATCGACAGTATATGCCCGTATTTTGCCAAGGCTTTCGACAGCGCACCCCAAGAAAGGCCAATATTAAATTGAACGGGCACGGGATTCGGGGAAATTTCCTAGCGTGGATCGGAGACCTACTTTACGATCGCAAGCAGTGTGTGGTGATTAACGACACGAAATCGTCATGTATACCTGTGACAAGCGGGGTACCACAGGGTAGTGTATTGGGCCCGTTGTTGTTTGTTTGCGTCATAAATACATGACAGAAGCTATACACTCCCCCATACAAATGTTTGCGGACGGTACCAAGTTATTTAGGGAAATTAAAAACCAAACAGACTGTGAAGAGCTCTAGAAAGATCTCTGTTAGCTTCAAGAATGGTCGAAGAAATGGCTGCTAAGATTCAATGTCAGCAAGTGCAAGAGGATGCACCTGGGTCGTACCAACAGTAAGGAGGGGTATCACATGTCCCAACCGGACGAAGAAACTGCATTAATTGAGACCAAATATGAAAAGAACCTGGGTGTGTATGTCGACAAGGAACTTAAGTTCTCAGGCCATTGTGAGAAGAAGGTGAATCAAGCTACGAAACTTGTAAGTCTTATAAGAAGGTAGTTTAGATATCTGGATGGTTCACCGCTTGCCACAATCTTCAAGAGTGAGGTGCTTCCCCGTCTGAAGTACTGTCACCCCCGTCTCGTCCCCGAGATGTGCTAGATACTGCCAACTGATTGAAAATATCCAAAGGAGGGCCACCAGACTGGTGTCTGCACTACGGAACCTCATCTACCCAGAGAGATTAGAACGCCTGCAACTGCCTAGCTTATACAACAGACGGGCGAGAGGCGATCTAATCGAAGTGTATAAACATCTCAGAGGGCACTACTCTGTCAAATGTACATACCTGGAGCTGGCGGACGCTCTCCCCATAAGGGGTCATAGCTCAAGGTTGAAGAAGCCACAAGTTCAGAAAACTGTAAGGGCAAACTTTTTCATAATGAGAATTTTGAACTCTTAGAACAATCTGCCGGAGAATGTTGTGACAGCACCGAATGTGAGCTCTTTCAAGGCCAGACTTGACCAACACTGGAGCAGGTTCAGATACATTCAGGAGCCAGTTCCTGCCCAGTACTTCCCAACAGTGTGTAACAGAGACGTGACCGATCGCTGAGGCGGCTAACGAACCGATCAGTGGCGAAGAGGATAAAGGTAAAAGTATTATAAGTTTGTTATGAATAGATTAGTTAACCTTTTAATATTTCTCTCAATATTAGATTTCAAAGAAAATGTACATGATTCTGAAAGTTTAAGGTAAACTCTCCACTAACAAGTTGTTTTGAAGGTTTTAAAACTGTACAGTAAAGTAAACATCGCGTCCGCCACCTGGAAATTACTAAAAATACTGAAGTTAATAACCCTGGAGTGCCCCATGTCGAAATACAAAGTAGTGAAGACTGACTCTCTTTAATTCACATTTACTCGGCCTCTTCCAAGCGAGGTCTTGCTTCCCAAGTAATTCCCAACACCATCAGGACCTTGAGCCCTCTCCTGAATGTGTCGCTGCTGAGGTTAACTATAGACGAAGGCTTTCTGACCGTACCGTATATCCAGGTCGTCAGCTGCTTCCCTGGCACCGTTATTCGACGCTACAGCGGGCGAGGTAATGGCTCAGTGCTCTGGAGTCGAACATTATATTTTAACCTGCCGCAATAACTGAGTTGTCTAGAATGTAAATGGCATATCTCCAAAACGCCTGTTTTGAGTAAATCGTATTTAGTGTTTTAAGTTTATGTACCGTGGAAACTACTGCATGGATTTTAATGAAACGTTCCACAAAAGTTGGACCATATACAGTAAGTGATGTTGCCTGTGGAAAAATTGAGCCCCATGCCACTTTCTCAAACGTCTCCCCACCCCCCCCCCTCCCCCACTAAAAATAAAAAATAAATCAATAAAAATCACCAAATTTTCACTAACTGGGTATATTAGTTACGTGTTCTTCCAATGGCATTCTCGACCTTGCGGCGGCGTAAGCGACACTCAGACAGACTTGATCATGTAGAACAAAGGCCAGAGAACACGCCTGTGGCCATATCCCCAAATCGTGATTTTGGCGCTTACACCACTCCCATTATAGGGACCTCAATTGTAAAATAATATTATATAAGGGCAAATACAAATTTAGGCTCTGTGTGTGTGTGTGTGTGTGTGTGTGTGTGCACAGGGTGGTGTAATACATCTAGTGTGGCAGCATTATGTTTGTGTTAAGGCGTAGGCACTGCTTGCTTCCTCAGCTACCACAGCTGGCTAGCCCTCGAGGTGAACAAGGAAGCAGCCTTACGTAAGTCTTCCCTTACCAGTACACAGCCTCTTCACCATTAAGACTCCTGCTGTGCCTCCTCATAGCAACACACGGTAACTGGGTGCCTCGCGACCCCAGGCTAGACCAGCAGTGGGGCCCAGAGGGCCGACGCATAGGCCCACCGGCATGTAGAGACGCTTTGGCACCTACCAACCACTGAATCGGGAAAACGGAGAGCAAAAATGTGTGGTTGCAGCTCTTACCTCACCACATAAATTAACTCACGCGCAGCCATCATCCAGCTCATCATACTTTTCATCATCATCAAAACACCTAAACCCCAAAAAGTCTTAGGGCGACAGGTGAGTGGCGACAGGTGAGTGGCGACAGGTGAGTGGCGACAGGTGAGTGGCGACAGGTGAGTGGCGACAGGTGAGTGGCGACAGGGACAGCCAGAGATGACTGCCGGGAGTCTCTAGTCACAGCTCTGCACATGGACGGTACAGATAAGATGGTCGGTTATGCACTGGACTCTAGACAGCAGTGCAACCCTGTCCTGTTTGTGCGACTGAGCAGCTCTTTCCGAGGAGCCACTCTGCTCATCCCACATGGAGAGGAGGCTACAGAAGGTGCCCTAAGCATATATAGCCTGCCTAAAAACAACCTGACTGGGCAACCGCACCCAGTAAAGTCATCCCAATGCTGTAGTAAACACAATAACAATCACAGGTCAAACCAAAAAACAAACCATACAACCTTTTATGGTCGCAGCAGTGAATGTCAGGACCCTTCTGAATGCTGGCACAAATAAGCATCATATCAAGGCACTTGAAAAGTTTCACCAACATAGTCTACGTTCCATCATCTGGGTTCGCTGGAAAGACAAGAGAACAAATGCCAGTATTCTCACTGACACCAACTGTGGAAGCATCGAGGCTACCATTATCCATAAGCAACTACGTTACCCGCATGGACGACAGTAGACTACCAAAGCAGCTATTTTACAGTCACCTAACGAATAGTACATGTAGGCGGGCAACGGAAAAGGTATACGAATAGCCTTAAGACAAACCTGAAAAAGTGCCAAATCGAACCCCTCACCTGGGAGACGATCACTCCACACCGTAACGCTTGGAGGGGCACCACACGAGTTGTCAATACTTTCGAGTTAGCCCGACTGTATACCGAGGCAGACAAGCGCCAACGCCAGAAAGACGCTGCTGCCGCCCTACCCGTAGATGTAGCCCTCCACTCGTGTATCATCTGTGGGCGGTCCTGCCGGTCCCGTATCGGCTTTTCGAGTCACATCAGAGCTCACCAACGAAGGTGACATATTTAATAAGTCATATCATTGTTTCATGGCTGGATGATCGTCATGTACTCGATTCCAAGTGACAGAAAGTAGTAATATTTGATTTTGATATTGAAACAGTTTATTTAGCCAGAAAAATACAGATACAGAGAGAACAATAATAACAATATTAACATGGCTGAGTCAATTAAGGGCCTGAGCTCGCTTAATGGCACCTGATATATACAGTACATTTATCTCGAGGAATTATTATAACATTTAGTATAATCTGGATAAGTACATGTAACATGATGTAAGTAAACACATATGAGCATGTTACCTGATAGGTGAGGGAAGTAATACAACATTAGTTTGTGTCAGCGTGAAACAAGGAGACACACACACA
>NW_024755035.1:0-11619 GCF_018991925.1 Homarus americanus | reverse complement strand
AAGCAGCTTATTATCATCCTACACCAACAGGAAGCGACAGACAGACACGTCACAACCACCAAGTTTTCTCAAATTAACATAATCTCTTGTCGTCGTGTCCGTGTGGCTGTCGTGTTTGTCAATCCAGCAATTTCTCTTCTTTCTTCTCTCTTGATTATTTCTTCTTTTATTTAATTTTTTTTGTTGATTTTCGTCTTCATTTCTTCATTTAAAATTTTCGTGATTTCTTTCCTTCCCTCTATCCTTCTTTCTTTCCTTCCCTCTATCCTTCTTTCTTTCCTCGCCATCCTCTTTATTTTCACCCTTCCATCATCTTTATCAGTTTTTCAATTTTCCCTGTCTCCTTCCTCCCTTCCTTTTCCTATTCTCATCTTTCCTTCAACCTTCCCTCCTTCATAATTCCTCTCCATCTCTCCCTCTATTCCTTCCTTCATCACCATCATATAAAATCATACTCGCTTCCCCCCTCCCTCCTCCTCCCCCTCCCCCCAAAAAAAAATATTCATCCCAACTTAAAAATTCACGTTTCCTGGCCACTGAGATCACCTGCCCTGACCTTACCTTTACTTTGACCTGACCTGACCTCTCCCGAATGATGCCTTATACCTTATACCCAAACGATATATACCCATACACCAAATGAAACTCGAAGAGACTGACTATAATGTGTGTGTGTGGATATTAATCTGTTATCATTCAATCAAAAGTTTATAAGGTTTTACAAAGTTGTTTTTATTTTAATGTGGACTGGAGACCCTGTATAATATAAGTTGACTAATACTATACTTATGAGTGGGAGTAAACACTAATTCACATCTCTCTCTCTCTCTCTCTCTCTCTCTCTCTCTCTCTCTCCAGTCTATTTCCCTCGTCTCCTCTCTCAATAATATCATTATCTCAATCTACATCTCTCTCTCTCTCTCTTTCTCTCTCCCAGAATATCAACTGTGAGTAAATATAAATAACCACACGATTTTACAGAATAGGGATATATATGTGTTAGAGAGAGAGAGAGAGAGAGAGAGAGAGAGAGAGATAAACTAACCATGGGACCTGATCTATCACTCATTTGAACCTAACCTAACCTAACCTCAACTATGCTTACAGAACCATTCCCCTCCTTCCCCCCCCCTCGGCCCCCCAGCCCTTGACTGTAGGAGGAATGGGCGAGATAGGGCAGGAAAGGTCAACTGGGTGAGTATACACAAGGTCAACAGAGGTCAGGAGCCAAGAGGTACAGATCTCCGTGGGTCATGGTGGTCATAGTATATAACTGTACTGTAGAAGGTATTCTCTCTCTCTCTCTCTCTCTCTCTCTCTCTCTCTCACATAACCCCCAAGTTTGTTATGACTCTTCCTGGACAGTGTATTTTTATCTTCAAAAAGGATATGTTATCGTGTATCTCTTGTTAGAACGAGGGAACAAATAATTTATTGAATAATGGCAGGTTGAGGGAGAGGGCGATGTACTCTACAGAACTAAACAAATAATTTTTTGGAAATACATTGTTTTTAACATTCAGTGCCATAATATTCTGACTTCTACTGTTTAACTATAATCTGCCTACGCTACCGTTCACGGGATGAATATGGGTGCACAATAAACTAGCCGCTGTATGTGGCAAAATTCAAAAGCGGATCCCCGCCTTTTTTATTACATACTAGGAAACATCTCACACTCACACACACACGTATAGATGATCAGTAAGGAGGAGCCTCGACCTGAGCCCTGACAGAACGTTACAGGTGTACTATTTCGTCAGGCCGCGGTTAGGAAGTATATGAGAGTGATTTTGGAAGTTATATTTATGTTCCATATAACATATTTATGGTTTATGTGTGTGTGTGTGTGTGTGTGTGTGTGTGTGTGTGTGTGTGTGTGTGTGTGTGTGTCTGTCTGTCTGTCTGTCTGTAATTATGTTAGCTTATGTTTGGTTAGTTATTAGTTGGAGTAAGCTGTCGTGGAGATTTATCAGGTTAGGTTAGATTAGATTAGGTTAGGTTGTGTTAGATTAGGTTAGTTATTAGTTGGAGTAAGCTGGAGTTAAGATTCTTCTGGATATACAAAACACTAAAGTTATTATCCAGCGTAATCCTCCCACACACCCCAGCAAAATGATTCACAATGGAGACTGATTAATGAATGCTTGTGTTGTGACAATAATTCCTCTTATTGATTAACGAACTTTAAATAAAATGGAACAAGGTTGAGTGATGGTTGTTGAACTGATATAGAAATGTTAAGTGGTAGTAGATATAGTGTAAAATAAGTCATTGAGTGATACTGTAGTTGTGTAGTACCCAAGTTTGGTTCACTTGTATGTTACTGAGGAAATTATTCAATCAGGATTTTTTTACAAGGATGATTGGTGTACCTGAAGTTGATGATCGTTTTTTTCTTTTTCTTTTTTATTATTGTAATGGTTGCCCCTCCTGTAATGAGAATGGCCAGGCCCAAGGGCCACCTAGGCGTGAATTTGTTTAAGGTGTTGAAGCTGTCGCCAACACAACATCCACACCCTGAGTTAATGAGCTGAGTGACCCAGTGTCAAGGAATAGTCCGTGGCCAACTGCACTGGCTAACCATTACCCCGTAACACGACGCGCGAATCGATTAACATCCAGGTCCCCAATTACTGTTGGGTAGATAGAGGTAAATGACGCAAAGGACCTTGCTCATGGTCTCACCCTGCCCGGAAATGGAACCCGGGTTCATTCGCTTGCGAGGCGAGCAAGCTGACAATTACACCGTGTGTCGCCAACGTACACACACACACACACACCCGCCTTGGCCCTCTACTACCACCTGAGATCCTGATAAAGGTGCTGTTCGACACCACAACCGCATCCAGCCCATACGTGCGGAACCCCGAAAGTCGCGCTATAGAACAGCCAGTCCCAACCGTGTAAATTATCAATAACATGTAATAAATCAGTGTATTCACTCCCAGTAAACACTGCTCCCTACACTGTCACTATGTTGAAATGAACTGTATTTTGAGCTGATCCCCATCTAAGTTACTATATGTCTTATTTGTGTCACTTATGTCACTTGTATATTATTTGTAATTCGTAACCCATTCCCCAAATATGTAACTGTATATTTTCAGCCTTCTGGCTGCCAAGCTCTTTCAATAAACCGTTAATTATTATTATTATTATTATTATTACACGTCTCTGAAGTAGTGTAGAGAGAGAGAGAGAGAGTCTAATCAATTGTATCATCCTACCACCAACGGAAGCGACAAGACAGACACGTCACAACCATAAGTTTTCTCAAGTGCGCAATCTCTTGTCGTCATGTCCGTGTGGCTGTCGTGTTTATCAATCAACAATTTCTCTTTTCTTCTCTCTTTGATTAATTCTTGCTTTAATTTTGTTTATTGATTTTTTCGTCTTGTTTCTTCATTTAAATTTTTCGTGATTTCACCCTCTATCCTTCTTTGTTTCCTTCCCTCTATCCTTCTTTCTTTCCTCGCCATCCTCTTTATTTTCACCCTTCCATCATCTTTATCAGTTTTTCAATTTTCCCTGTCTCCTTCCTCCCTTCCTTTTCCTATTCTCATCTTTCCTTCAACCTTCCCTCCTTCATAATTCCTCTCCATCTCTCCCTCTATTCCTTCCTTCATCACCATCATATAAAATCATACTCGCTTCCCCCCTCCCTCCTCCCCCCCCAAAAAAAAATATTCATCCCAACTTAAAAATTCACGTTTCCTGGCCACTGAGATCACCTACCCTGACCTTACCTTTACTTTGACCTGACCTGACCTCTCCCGAATGATGCCTTATACCTTATACCCAAACGATATATACCCATACACCAAATGAAACTCGAAGAGACTGACTATAATGTGTGTGTGTGGATATTAATGTTATCATTCAATCAAAAGTTTATAAGGTTTTACAAAGTTGTTTCATTTTAATGTGGACTGGAGACCCTGTATAATATAAGTTTACTAATATTATACTTATGAGTGGGAGTAAACACTAATTCACATCTCTCTCTCTCTCTCTCTCTCTCTCCAGTCTATTTCCCTCGTCTACTCTCTCAATAATATCATTCTCTCAATTTACATCTCTCTCTCTCTCTCTTTCTCTCTCCCAGAATATCAACAGTGAGTAAATATAAATAACCACACGATTTTACAGAATAGGGATATATATGTGTTAGAGAGAGAGAGAGAGAGATAAACTAACCATGGGACCTGATCTATCACTCATTTGAACCTAACCTAACCTAACCTCAACTATGCTTACAGAACCATTCCCCTAAGTCCCCCCCCCTCGGCCCCCCAGCCCTTGACTGTAGGAGGAATGGGCGAGATAGGGCAGGAAAGGTCAACTGGGTGAGTATACACAAGGTCAACAGAGGTCAGGAGCCAAGAAGTACAGATCTCCGTGGGTCATGGTGGTCATAGTATATAACTGTACTGTAGAAGGTATTGTTTCTCTCTCTCTCTCTCTCTCTCTCTCTCAGATAACCCCCAAGTTTGTTATGACTCTTCCTGGACAGTGTATTTTTATCTTCAAATAGGATATGTTATCATTGTATCTCTTGTTAGAACGAGACAAATAATTTATTGGATAATGGCAGGTTAGAGACGATGTGCTGTACAGAACTAAATAAATAATTTTTGGGAAACCACATTGTTTTAACATTTGTTCCATGTCTTCTGGCTTTATTGCTGTTTTGCTATAATCTTTTCCTTTACCGTTCACAGGATGGACTATGGGTGCTAATAGAAGCTAGCCGCTGTATGTGGCAAAATTTCAAAAGCGGATCCCCGCCTTTTTTATTACATACTAGGAAACATCTCACACTCACACACACACGTATAGATGATCAGTAAGGAGGAGCCTCGACCTGAGCCCTGACAGAACGTTACAGGTGTAATATTTCGTCAGGCCGCGGTTAGGAAGTATATGAGAGTGACTTTGGAAGTTATATTTATGTTCCATATAACATATTTATGGTTTATGTGTGTGTGTGTGTGTGTGTGTGTGTGTGTGTGTGTCTATCTGTCTGTAATTATGTTAGCTTATGTTTGGTTAGTTATTAGTTGGAGTAAGCTGGAGTTAAGATTCTTCTGGATATACAAAACACTAAAGTTATTATCCAGTGTAATCCTCCCACACACCCCAGCAAAATGATTCACAGTGGAGACTGATTAAAGAATGCTTGTGTTGTGATAATAATTCCTCTTATTGATTAACGAACTTTAAATAAAATGGAACAAGGTTGAGTGATGGTTGTTGAACTGATATAGAAATGTTAAGTGGTAGTAGATATAGTGTAAAATAAGTCATTGAGTGATACTGTAGTTGTGTAGTACCCAAGTTTGGTTCACTTGTATGTTACTGAGGAAATTATTCAATCAGGATTTTTTTACAAGGATGATTGGTGTACCTGAAGTTGATGATCGTTTTTTTCTTTTTTCTTTTTTATTATTATAATGGTTGCCCCTCCTGTAATGAGAATGGCCAGGCCCAAGGGCCACCTAGGCGTGAATTTGTTTAAGGTGTTGAAGCTGTCGCCAACACAACAACCACACCCTGAGTTAATGAGCTGAGTGACCCAGTGTCAAGGAATAGTCCGTGGCCAACTGCACTGGCTAACCATTACCCTGTAACACGACGCGCGAATCGATTAACATCCAGGTCCCCAATTACTGTTGGGTAGATAGAGGTAAATGACGCAAAGGAACTTGCTCATGGTCTCACCCTGCCCGGAAATGGAACCCGGGTTCATTCGCTTGCGAAGCGAGCAAGCTGACAATTACACCTTGTGTTGCCAACGTGTACCCACACACACACACACACACACACACACACACACGTCTCCTGAAGTAGATATGAGAGAGAGAGAGAGATCTAATCAGCTTATTATCATCATACACCAACAGGAAGCGACAGACAGACAGACACATCACAACCACCAAGTTTTTCTCAAATTAACATAATCTCTTGTCGTCGTGTCCGTGTGGCTGTCGTGTTTGTCAATCCAGCAATTTCTCTTCTTTCTTCTCTCTTGATTATTTCTTCTTTTATTTAATTTTTTTGTTGATTTTCGTCTTCATTTCTTCATTTAAAATTTTCGTGATTTCTTTCCTTCCCTCTATCCTTCTTTCTTTCCTTCCCTCTATCCTTCTTTCTTTCCTTCCCTCTATCCTTCTTTCTTTCCTCGCCATCCTCTTTATTTTCACCCTTCCATCATCTTTATCAGTTTTTCAATTTTCCCTGTCTCCTTCCTCCCTTCCTTTTCCTATTCTCATCTTTCCTTCAACCTTCCCTCCTTCATAATTCCTCTCCATCTCTCCCTCTATTCCTTCCTTCATCACCATCATATAAAATCATACTCGCTTCCCCCCTCCCTCCTCCCCCCCCCAAAAAAAATATTCATCCCAACTTAAAAATTCACGTTTCCTGGCCACTGAGATCACCTACCCTGACCTTACCTTTACTTTGACCTGACCTGACCTCTCCCGAATGATGCCTTATACCTTATACCCAAACGATATATACCCATACACCAAATGAAACTCGAAGAGACTGACTATAATGTGTGTGTGTGGATATTAATCTGTTATCATTCAATCAAAAGTTTATAAGGTTTTACAAAGTTGTTTTCATTTTAATGTGGACTGGAGACCCTGTATAATATAAGTTGACTAATACTATACTTATGAGTGTGAGTAAACACTAATTCACATCTCTCTCTCCCTCTCTCTCTCTCCA
The DNA here is from genome assembly GCF_018991925.1 of Homarus americanus. Lineage (NCBI taxonomy): Eukaryota > Metazoa > Arthropoda > Malacostraca > Decapoda > Nephropidae > Homarus > Homarus americanus. The sequence goes on along the minus strand of NW_024755035.1, from coordinate 4,881 downwards.
GTCTATTTCCCTCGTCTACTCTCTCAATAATATCATTCTCTCAATCTACATCTCTCTCTCTCTCTTTCTCTCTCCCAGAATATCAACAGTGAGTAAATATAAATAACCACACGATTTTACAGAATAGGGATATATATGTGTTAGAGAGAGAGAGAGAGAGAGAGAGAGAGAGATAAACTAACCATGGGACCTGATCTATCACTCATTTGAACCTAACCTAACCTAACCTCAACTATTCTTACAGAACCATTCCCCTCCGTTCCCCCCCCTCGGCCCCCCAGCCCTTGACTGTAGGAGGAATGGACGAGATAGGGCAGGAAAGGTCAACTGGGTGAGTATACACAAGGTCAACAGAGGTCAGGAGCCAAGAGGTACAGATCTCCGTGGGTCATGGTGGTCATAGTATATAACTGTACTGTAGAAGGTATTGTTTCTCTCTCTCTCTCTCTCTCTCTCTCTCTCTCTCAGATAACCCCCAAGTTTGTTATGACTCTTCCTGGACAGTGTATTTTTATCTTCAAATAGGATATGTTATCGTGTATCTCTTGTTAGAACGAGGGAACAAAAAATTTATTGAATAATGGCAGGTTGAGGGAGAGGGCGATGTACTCTACAGAACTAAACTAAACAAATAATTTTTGGGAAATACATTGTTTTTAACATTCAGTTTCATAATATTCTGACTTCTACTGTTTAACTATAATCTGCCTACGCGACCGTTCACGGGATGAATATGGGTGCACAATAAACTAGCCGCTGTATGTGGCAAAATTCAAAAGCGGATCCCCGCCTTTTTTATTACATACTAGGAAACATCTCACACTCACACACACACGTATAGATGATCAGTAAGGAGGAGCCTCGACCTGAGCCCTGACAGAACGTTACAGGTGTACTATTTCGTCAGGCCGCGGTTAGGAAGTATATGAGAGTGATTTTGGAAGTTACATTTATGTTCCATATAACATATTTATCGTTTGTGTGTGTGTGTGTGTGTGTGTGTGTGTGTGTGTGTGTGTCTATCTGTCTGTAATTATGTTAGCTTATGTTTGGTTAGTTATTAGTTGGAGTAAGTTGTCGTGGAGATTTTTCAGGTTAGGTTAGATTAGATGAGGTTAGGTTGTGTTAGATTAGGTTAGTTATTAGTTGGAGTAAGCTGGAGTTAAGATTCTTTTGGATATACAAAACACTAAAGTTATTATCCAGCGTAATCCTCCCACACACCCCAGCAAAATGATTCACAGTGGAGACTGATTAAAGAATGCTTGTGTTGTGATAATAATTCCTCTTATTGATTAACGAACTTTAAATAAAATGGAACAAGGTTGAGTGATGGTTGTTGAACTGATATAGAAATGTTAAGTGGTAGTAGATATAGTGTAAAATAAGTCATTGAGTGATACTGTAGTTGTGTAGTACCCAAGTTTGGTTCACTTGTATGTTACTGAGGAAATTATTCAATCAGGCTTATTGTCTGACAGGTCTCGTCTCTCTTATGGCATTTGGCTGAAATAAGGTATTAAGTTTTCATAAATTTTAAACTATTACACTGTGGTTATATTACGACATATTAAACGATTACAGTGTTATATTACGACATATTAAACGATCACATTGTCTATATAACGACATATCACCAATAAAAGAAAATATATAGTTTTTGTATATGTTTATCGCTACACATTATTTATGTGTTTCTGAATAACATAGCTGATTAATCAATGTTATTTATCACATATCACTTTAATAAGTATTTCAGCTTTCCTAACCTTATATAACATGTTTACCATCACGTGAAACAGACAGACTCTCTCTCTGAGGTAAAACGGAGTTAGATACACGTCTCTCTCTCTCTCTCTCTCTCTCTCTCTCTCTCTCTCTCTCTCATGATCTGACATGGAAACTTCTGAATTAAACACCAGTAATATATCTTTGTACGATAGTTCCCCTTATGTTGTTAAATATGTATAAACTATTGAGAAATAATTAACAAAATAGTTACGTAACATCAAGTGTGTGTGTGTGTGTGTGTGTGTGTGTGTGTGTGTGTGCGCGTAATAAGGAGGACTAACAATCTTCACCTTACTGTAAGATCCTCCCACTTCCCTACACATATCAACAGTAATCTGAAAATAAACCAGAGTAGAACATGTTCCCGCCTTGTTATCCTGTTAATTACGTTTGCGTGTCAATTGGTCGTTAACACCACCAGGTAACGTAATTACTAACGAAGTAATTTTATCTTCGAGGATTGTAATGCATGTTCCATTATTCTTAATTCCTTTGGCCAGACCACCAAATTGTTTCGCCCAGGTAATGATGATACAGGTGGACAGTTATGTTATGTATTTAAAAACGAAAATTTCATATGGTGCCGGAGTGTGTGTGTGTGTGTGTGTGTAGGTCAACAGCAGAGGTAGTGAAGCTTCGTGTCATAAACCATGTACACCTCCCTCCTATTCTGTGTATTACATGTTAGTTGTGTCTTTATCGTGTTGGTCATTTATCCCTTATAAGTTAACACCCCCCCCCGTATTGTTATTTTGTTCTACTCATTCTCTTACACTTATTTCTCTACGTACTTAGGAGTCACATTGAGTCAAATCTTTTTCTATTTAATATTTCAGGTTTTACATATTCGTGCATAGGATCTTTACTCATTACTAAATCTTACCTTTATATATAGAACAATTTCCTCCATAATTACGAACTTTTACTTCAATACATCAACGTTTTGTCCGTAAATTGTTTTTGGTTATTTCTTACACCCAAAATAATTAAGTTACGATTTATTTTGAAGTTCATCGGGAATGTAGTTTATAAATATCACCACTTGATTGTTAGGTTAAGTTAGGTTAGGTTAGGTTAGGTTAAGTTAAGTTTGGCCGTAGGTATAGTGTCTGGCCCGGTGAGCGAGGTATGGCTGTCAAAACGGGTCACAGTTTTATTTATCTCAAGTTGTTTATTTCTATTTTATAAACTAAAAAGAGTCAACAACATTTTCTTTATACACCAGTGTACAGTATAGTACGAGTATACAGTGTTGTGTATGGTGTATAACGAGGCCGAACGCCTTGACATAACGTATATATCAAACTACGGGAACTGTTTACATATAACATTAGGTATTTTCTTAAGCACACACCAAGATAAACGAAACTAAAGGAAGGTCAATTATAATACATTTTAACACTAACTCATAACTCTGAGGAGAGGGGCTAAAAATTATAAACTTTTCGTCCAGTGAAGGTTTTATGTGGAGGGTCGAGGTGGAGAGATGACAGACCACACAGGTCTGATGTAAAGGCTGTCATGTGTGACGAGGCGCGCGCACACACACACACACACACACACACACACACACACACACACACACACACACACACACACACACAGAAATTGAAAACAAAATTAGCCTTCAAATACTTTTTTAATACACCCTGTAACTCTCTTAATGTAAATAACCGAAATAATGTTATTTATAGGGGAGGTGGTGTGACGTAAGGGGACGTAGGGGAGGGGAGGTCTCTGTGCGCTGGACAGAGGATAGGGGACAGTTGCACCGCCACACTGTTGTGTTAAGTAAGAAATACTCAAGATCTGAATGCTAATACTTACCATTTGGTTGTAGTGTCATTGAGATAAATAACATAACATTATTACAGCCTGTCTGCTATAGTATGTGGACATTAGTCATGCTCTTCATGTCAACTTTGGGATAAACCTGAGCCATGACGAAATGTGCCTAGGAATGAAGAGAAATTGTATTTATGAGTGTTTTTTTTGTGTACGCTACAAAAATATACTATACAATATTAATAGTGAAAATATGTGTGTAATGATCAGAGGTGATGCATTTCCTGTTACGTAAGTGAGATTTGGTAAACAAGTAGAAAATTAGGTGATTGGACAGAAATGCGGCAGGCAAGACTATTGACTTTGTCTCACAATCCTCGGCACCACGCCACCACCACACCACACTCCATAAAGCCTGGCACTATAACACCTTAGACTTTGCTTGAGGATAAATAAAGTGGTAGATTTTTTTCCTTTGTCAGCATTTCATTGTCACTGCAGGACAGGTATTATTTACTCCACGTTAGGTGAATGAAAAGCGTCCATACTACACTAATTATTATCTATGTCAACGTTGCCGGGCACATGTATGGAGACAAATTATATCATTGTGGTCCCAGGCTACTGTGTGCACCTCAAGTCTCACCGAGTAACTTAGAGGCTTCAGATTCACGTTCAGATACTCACGGGGGTTCACACCTCACGGAAAGAATGGATTGACAACGCTGAGTGTACAAGTCGGAAATGTCCCCAACTGTACATAAAAAAATGAGATACTTTGGTTATATAATTAGGAACGAGGGGATAAGAACAGAAATATTAATGGGCAAAGTTGAGGGTAAGAGGGCCAGGGGAAGGCAACGACTGGGGTGGATGATGAAATTAAAACCTTGGGGGGGATTGTTAAAAACAGTCCGAGAAAGTTTAGAGTGGACTGTGGTCGCCAACCCTCATATATATGGGGACGGTACACTTGATTGACTGAGGTTAGGTTCTTGATCATTTTTTTTTATTTGGTAAAAATTTATTTCCACCGCCATTTTTGGGATGTTCTTAATTAAAGTGAAGAAGTTTTCTTCTATTGGAAAGTTTCCTAACTTGGCTCCTTAACCCGGGCACCCGTTCTTAAAAATTACTCCTAAAATTTCTGTGATAATTAAATTAGGTTAGGTTTAATTTCGTCAGCGTTTTGCGTGTTTTACCTCACGATTTCCCTTTACCTCAAAGCCCTGCGCACTCTGTGCGATAAAAATAAAATTTTCAAGTGAAAATCGAAAAATATAAATTTCCGACGAAAATCCAATA
>NW_024755034.1:7500-25478 GCF_018991925.1 Homarus americanus | reverse complement strand
CTTTTCTGCGATCAGGAGTATGGACTATATAGTTGAGGGGAGATAGTTTATTAGCAACTATATAGGGACCAGTAAACTTGCTTTTAAGGGGAGAGCCTGGAATGGGTAGAAAGAGTAACACTTTGTCACCTGGAGAAAATGATCTTTTAACTAATTTAGGTTGGGATTTCACCATTTTTTTCTTGGACTTTTTTTAAGTTTGACTGAGCAATGGTTCGGACTTCAGTTAATTTGTCCCTTAAAGTGTCAATGTATTGGGAAACTGTTGCGGGCTTAATAGATGGAGTGTCAAACCACTGCTCCTTTACTATTTTAAGGGGTCCCCTTATTTGTCTCCCATATAGTAACTCGAACGGGGAGAAACCCAATGACTCCTGGGGACATTCCCTGATGGCAAAGAGTAACAAGTCTATGCTTTCATCCCATTCCTTTTGGTGTTCTATACAGTATTTTTTGAGCATTGATGTACAATGGTCCACACTGAGGTCTTTCATCACCTGTTTGAAAAGATTGCTCGTAAAATTGGTGCCCTGATCGGATTGGATCTCTTTAGGAATGCCCACTGAAGTGAAAAGGTGCAAAAGATGTTTGATTACGTTTTTTGAAGTGATGCTTTTAAGGGGAAAAGCCTCAGGATAACGTGTACTGGTATCCATAACTGTGAGCAGGAATTGATTTCCCTTCTTAGTCTTTGGTAATGGGCCCACACAATCCACAACAATCTTTTCAAATGGTGTAGAAAATACTGGGATGGGCTTAATGGGAGCTGCTGGTATACTTTCATTTGGTTTTCCTACCATTTGACAAATATGACAAGATTTTAGGTACTTTGACACATCCTTCCTAAGTCCAGGCCAGTAATAGTGTTGGAGGAGCTTTTTATATGTTTTCAGGATTCCCAAATGTCCTGAAATACCATCATGGGCAAGGGCAATTAATGCTGGTCTGACTGAGGAGGGAATTACCACTTGATATATTTCAGACCACGTGTCTAGATGGGCAAGCTCAGGGGGCCTATAGGCCCTCATCAAAACCCCTTCATGATAATAAAAACACGGAAGGGTGTTAAAATCTTTACCCTCAACTGCTGCATGGTGAAGTTTATTCAAAGATGGGTCAGATTGTTGGGCTTTAATGAGCTCATCCTTACTAATGGTCTTATTGTACAGATCTTCTGTGGGTAGGAAGATATTAGAGGTGGTTTTAGACAGAAGAGGGGCCCATTTCGCACACTCTGTGACCGGAGTGACAGCACAAGATGAGGAAAAGATGAGGAATAGTTTCTTTAAGGTCTGCAGGCGGTGGTTGGTGGGTAAGGAAGTCGACTGTCTTTATGTTGGGAACCACTAGATCTCCTACCAAGTCATTACCCAATAATAAATGAATGCGGCTCACAGGCATTGGATCTTTCCTAATGGCTATTTGCACTTCCCCAGTAATCAAGGGACATTGGAGGTGCACTTTAGCTAAGGGATAGGAAGAATGGGATGAGAGATCTGAAATTAGAACACTCATTAGTAAATGCGGTAGATATATCAGGAATGACTAAACAGGAGGATAGATTGTGCTGCGCCGGTATCACGTAGTATACGAATAGGGAAAGAACGAGACCCCTCTATGATTGAAATTTTTCCCTCATAGGTGAATGAAGAGAAGAGATCCTGATGGGGCCTTTCCACATTGGTATTTGCTATTGGTTTGGACTTGGGATCCAGGGAACTACTTTTAGCAATTCGACACTTTGGGTGTTTACAATTCTGGATCGTATGGCCTGGGTTTTTACAGTAAGAACAAGTAAGCTTGGTTGCATCGGGGGAGTAGGTGTGGGACCTTTCGACCTACCACTCACGTTCCCAAGGTTATCATCAGAGGAGGACCTAACATGTCGGGAAGTACCACGTTCTCTACTGCCCAGTGACTCCACCAACAAAGCGTACGCATCAGCCAGCTCAGCAGCACGCCCTAAAATTAACCTCTCACGCTCACTCCATGCTTCAAGATGGCAAATGGTATCTTGCTCTTCCACTCCTCCAGGACTACCAAATTTAACAAATCCTGAAATGTGGAAGTCTCTGTAACCTCTAACCACTTCTTAAAAAACCTAAGCTTTTCTTGAGCAAACTCAACAAAGGTGTGGGAAAATGGTTTGATTTACAGAAACTTCTGCCGGTATCCATCTGGCGTGATAGCATAAAGAGGTGAGGATATTCTTTTTTACGTTATCATAGTCATCAGTCTGGTCTAAACAGTTATAAACTCTACGAGCCTTACCATATAATTTAGGAACTAACACTGACACCCACTGGTCCTTTGGCCACTCATTCTTCCCGGCTATTTTCTCAAAAGTCCTAAATGACCCGTCCATATCGGATTCATCAAACCCGGGAACAAGGGAAGAAGCAGTAGCAGGGTTAAAAGCAGCTAGTTTCTCTCTTAATGCCACTTCCTTTGATCTAAACTCCGATGTTAAGGTGACTTCTCTCTCTCTTACCTGTAGTTCTTTCAGTCTAACCTCCTGCTCCAACTTGGCCCGTTCCATCATTTCCTCATGCTCCAACTTGGCCTGTTCCGACCTTCCCTCATGCTCCAACTTGTGCTCCAACTTGGCCTGTTCCGACTCCTGCTCCAACTCGAGTTCTTTCATTTTGATTTGGAACTCGAACCTAGCTCGTTCCAGTTCTAAGGCGTCTATTCGTTGTGTTTCTTGTTGAGGGCTAGCCAGACCTGAAGCAACTTCTGAGTGAGGAGGGGTGGTGGATAGTGGTTGAAGTTTCTTGGACATGGGCGTTAATCTGTCAACAGCGGATTCTTTTAAAACTTCATGTTGAACCAGCACTTCAATCACATGATTTTTTAACATTTCCTTAGTCAGTTGCTGTGAAAATGGGATATTATAATAGTTGGCTATTTCTTTCCATTCTTTCTTCAGGATATTAACACGTAATTTAGCTACGGAAGGATTTTCAATAAAATCCTGGAGATCAAAAACCTAATTGGCCATTGTTAAGAAAAATAGGATAAATTAACTAATGGTCCAAAAGATAAGATAAGTGGATAACCTAGAAAATATCACGGCAGTGGATAACCAGAAAGTCCCGAAAACTAACCAAGTTATACCTAGGGAAATTACACTTATGATTATTGTTCTTCTGAGAAGATCCTTAGATAAGGATAAGAGACTTGAAAGAGGTAGGGCGTATTACGGCATTAATATAAAGATCCGGATTAACAACCCTGATATACTTGAAAGAGGAAGGGCGTATTACGGCATTAATATAAAGATCCGTATTAACAACCCTGATATACTTGAAAGAGGTAGGGCGTATTACGGCATTAATATAAAGATCCGGATTAACAACCCTGATAAATGGTATGATTGACCCTGAATGAGATAATGAGAAGAACAATAATTGAGGCTTTATAATTATGGGGTCCTGGTAGAGCGGGGCGTCCCAAGATATCACTTCACCGTAAACTAGTGACTATGGAACAGCCTACTCTGGAGTGAGGGTACGGCATTAAACAGATCCGGATTCTTCCCTACACTCGATAAGACTTACTACACAACTGCCACGTGTAATAACAGGTAAGCCTTATGACACTTGGAACCTAATATCCTACGTCTGTCACTCTTACTGTACGATAATACCAATATATGCAAACACATATGAAGGAAACTTTAAACCACCGTAAAGCAATTGTGAACAGAAGTGACTGGGAGGAATAATTAACACTGAGTAACAAGGGAGGAAGGAATATGGTACTTAAGGTCGTGTCCTGTCACGGTCGCCATTTGTTACGAGTTGGGGATTTAGAATATAGTTATACGTCTACCCAGATCCCAACAGGTAACAACAATAAAAACAAAGACAATCGGACTATAAAAGGGTAGACAAAGGATGCGAGTTTTCGTTGTATATAATAGAGTACCATAAATCCCTTAACAAAATATTCAGCTTATAAATTACCCTTAACCAAACTTAACCTAAACATTAACAGTATATACATATTAATAAACATAAAACAATCTCGAAGCAAGTGGACGTGGAAATTAATACAAGAGATACTAGTACTTAAGTGAGGAGCTGAGATGGCTGACGAGTAAGGCTGAGTATTGTAGAAGACGGTAGGTAGTCACTGCACGTACGTAGGTTTAGAGGATAGATGATCCTGTGGTCACTTCCCAGAGCCAAGTGCTCTCTCCTCGAATTGGAGGTGACGCAACAACCAGGATAGGAGAAGGAAACCTCGGTGGTAACTAAGACGAGTCATACTCGTGTCTCGTCCCTAGATGGCGTTGCTCGTGGTGCTGGGTAGGTAGATCAGGACAATAGATGGCGTGCTTCGTAGTGCTGGGTGGAGGGGTTCGTAACACTATATACGACACAGATAGCACTACAGATAAAATTAAGAGACGCATGTAAGGAAGCAAACAATAAAAAATGGAATGATATTATAATGGCGGCTGACATGACTAAAGACACAAAACATTTTGGACTTCCATAAACAAGATGAGGGGCACAACAAGCAAAAACACCATACATTAAAGACCAAAAATGGAACAAAATTGCACGAGGAAAATGAACAAGAGTCAGCATTCAAAAGGGAATGGGTAAAAGTTTTTAAAATATCAGATGAGGAAAATGAAGATTTTGATAGTGAACACGAAGAAAGGATAGAAGAAGAAATGGGAAGACAAATACATAGAATCACCCCAAGGCAATATATAGACTATAACTTATTACCTAATAATCAAATAATAACCATGGGAGAAATGATGCACTGTCTGAGGAAATTTAAGGAAAAAGCCCTGGGCTCACAGGTATTACACGAAATATGATCATGAATCTACCTGAAAACATTTTAAATACACTATTAAACATTTATAACGCATGCTTAATAACTGGTTACTTTCCAGACAAACTAAAATATGCTAAAATGATATTTATTCCTAAAGAGGGTAAGGACAATAAGGAAATATTAAACTACAGGCCAATATCTTTATTAGAAATTACCGGGAAACTATTGGAAAAATATTAAATTCAAGACTTATAGCCTTTTAACACAACATGGGAAAACTAACAACAGACAACATGGATTTATGCCCAATAGAAATACCCTAACTGCAATAGCTATAATAACGGAAATAATTGCAATAGAAAAAAGCAAGGGTAACCAGATCAATATAATTTTAAGGGATGTTTCTAAGGCTTTTGATAAAGTTGGGCATTTAGGCTTGAAATATAAAATATTAAAACTGGGACTTAACGAATACATGCTAAGAATATTGTGTAACTATTTAGATGATAGGAGAGCACAAATTCAAATTGGAAACTTTTTAGGAACTATGTTTAATCTTGAGAGTGGAGTACCTCAAGGAGGATGCCTTTCTCCAACACTATATACAATTTATACTTCAGACACACCTCAACCTACCCCCTTTAGTGAATATGTAATGTTTGCTGATGATATTACTCAAATAGTATCATACCCAGGAAAATCAACTCAATTTATGGCACTCTACACGGTAAGAGCGATAAAAAACATAAATGATTTTGAGAAAAAATGGAAAATCAGGACAAATAAGAACAAATTCAAGATAATACCAATAGCCAAGATTAAAACAAGTCCAGTAATAGTCGACCAGGAACTATACCCATACGACACTGAAGGTAGGATGCTTGGATTAAAACTAACAAAAGAGGATATATAACATACTTAAAAGATAAAGAACGACAGGCAAGAATAAGATTATCAAAAATAAAACGCTTTAAGAACCTTAGCATTAATAACAAAAAAAGATTTATATTGCCCTTGTCAAATCAATTATGGACTACCCACCCATCCCATTGAACACCCTTAGTAAAACGTGCATTAAAGGTTACAAACAGTACAAAATATAGCCCTCAGATTTATATATAACATAAAATATACAGACCACATCAATAATGAACAGCTACACAAGAGAGCAAACCTCTTAGCAATCAATGTAGATATACACAACAAAGCTGTAAATATTTGGAAAAAAGTGACTGAACTTAACACAGAAACATATCAAAACTGGAAAAATAATATAGACAGGAAGAAGTAATTGAACCACCTCCTGCCTCAATATACACATTTCTACATAAAACATTACTAGAGGAATAAAGATGAGAGTGACCAACCAGCTCCACTAAGAACCTGGCATACAGTGTACCTTTAGACTAACACAACTAACACTTAACTAACACCAAAAAAAATGTGACTACCCTCCCAGTTACACAAGGACCTGGGCGGGCTCACTAACTCCAACAATAACAAAAATAATAATAATAAGCAGCATTATATAAATAAACCAATATTAATACAAAGGTCTGACGACCCAAGGGAGCAGAACAAAGACAAAACACCAATAAGAAAGATGAAGCGATCTGGTTGAGCCCAGATTCTTTCTACTCCTACTGTATTTCAGTTTCACCACCTTTTTCTTCAATTCCTAATAATCTTCTTTCACCTCTTAACTAATGACTTCGTATCGTATCGTACTATCTAGCCTAAACTGTTTAGCCTGACGTAGAGTTTTTTAATAAATCTGGTGATATGGAACCACACACAACCCCCCTTAACCTGGGATAATGCAATCAAATGGATAATTGCTAACTATTCTCAGAGATAATGCAATCAAATGGTTAGTTGCTAACCGGGGGCTGCGCCCCCGGACCCCCTGTGTTAGATACTGTATTTGGTCATGATGAATTGTTTATTAGACTATAAGAAATCCTCTTCCTTCTTGTATTGGCAAGGGGAGTTTGCTTTAACTTAGGTATGCTAGCCTAAGTAAAAATAGATGCCCCTTCCTTATTGGTGTTGTCGATGGCACAGCACAGCACAGCACCGTGCCTATGACGAAATTAACTTCATTAAACTCAACTCATACTTCAAATGCACCAAGAGAACTTGCACACCCGAATGGGAGACCGTCAGAGTCAATCGAGGGTTGATTTAATAGCATACTACAGAAACTTGCACACCGAATGGGGACCGTCAAAGTCAATCGGGGTCGATTTGATAGCATACTACAGAAACTTGCACACCCGAATGGGAGAGTCAATCAAATAACAGAAACTTGCACCCGTCAAAGTCAATCGGGGTCGATTTAATAGCATACTACAGAAACTTGCACAGGAGACCGTCAAGTCAATCGGGGTCGATTTAATAGCATACTACAGAAACTTGCACACCGAATGGGAGACCGTCAAAATCAATCGGGGTCGATTTAATAGCATACTACAGAAACTTGCACCCGAATGGGAGACCGTCAAAGTCAATCGGGGATCGATTTGATAGCATACCACAGAAACTTGCACACCAATGGGAGACCGTCAAAGTCAATCGGGGTCGATTTAATAGCATACTACAGAAACTTGCACACCCGAATGGACACCGTCAAATCAATCGGGGTCGATTTGATATACTACAGAAACTTGCACAGGGAGACCGTCAAAGTCAATCGGGGATCGATTTGATAGCATACCACAGAAACTTGCACACCCGAATGGGAGACCGTCAAAAGTCAATCGGGGGTCGATTTAATAGCATACTACAGAAACTTGCACACCCGAATAGGAGACCGTCAACGTCAATCGGGGGTCGATTTAATAGCATACTACAGAAACTTGCACACCCGAATGGGAGACCGTCAAAGTCAATCGGGGATCGATTTGATAGCATACCACAGAAACTTGCACACCCGAATGGGAGACCGTCAAAGTCAATCGGGGGTCGATCTAATAGCATACTACAGAAACTTGCACACCCGAATGGGGAGGCAGTGAAAGAGAATCAATCCAGGGGTCGATTTAATAGCATGCACGAAACTTGCACACCCGAATGGCGGCAGGTAAAGGAGATCAATCGGGGTCGATTTAATAACGCATACTACAGAAACTTGCACACCCGAATGGGGAGACGGTCAAAAGTCAATCGGGGGTCGGTTAATAACTACTACAGAAACTTGCACGCGAATGGGAGACCGTCAAAGTCAATCGGGGTCGATTTGATAGCATACTACAGAAACTTGCACACCCGAATGGGGAACAGTGAAAGTCAATCGGTCGATTGGATAGCATACTACAGAAACTTGCACACCCGAATAGGGGAGACCGTCAAAAAGTCAATCGGGGGTCGATTTAATAGCATACTACAGAAACTTGCACGCAGATGGGAGACAAATCCAAAAGTCAATCTAGAGTCAGTTGATATATACTATGAAACTTGCACACCCGAATGGGAGACAGTCAAAAGGTCAATCGGGGGTCGATTTAATGTATGCTACAGAAGCTTTTTTGAATGGGAGACCGTCAAAGTCAATCGGGGGTCGATTTAATAGCATACTACAGAAACTTGCACACCCGAATGGGAGACCGTCAAAGTCAATCGGGGGTCGATTTGATAGCATACTACAGAAACTTGCATACCCGAATGGGAGACAGTCAAAGTCAATCGGGGGTCGATTTAATAACATACTACAGAAACTTGCACACCCGAATGGGAGACAGACAAAGTCAATCGGGGATCGATTTAATAGCATACTACAGAAACTTGCACACCCGAATGGGAGACCGTCAAAGTCAATCGGGGGTCGATTTAATAGCATACTACAGAAACTTGCACACCCGAATGGGAGACCGTCAAAGTCAATCGGGGGTCGATTTCATAGCATACTACAGAAACTTGCACACCCGAATGGGAGCCAGTCAAAGTCAATCGGGGGTCGATTTAATAGCATACTACAGAAACTTGCACACCCGAATGGGAGACCGTCAGAGTCAATCGAGGGTCGATTTAATAGCATACTATACAAAATGATCCGAGAATGTGCACACACCGAGTGGGAGACGGTGATGAAAGCGTCCGCCCTTGTACACTGGATGGCACTATTTCACTATAGTAAGGGGTAGGGGCACCTCGGTCATATTATACAACATACCAGAGAAGTTCCACACCCGCATGGGAGACCGTCAAAGTGAATCGGGGGTCGATTTGATAGCATACTACAGAGAACTTGCACTCCCGAATGGGAGACCGTCAAAGTCAATCGGGGGTCGATTTGATAGCATACTACAGAGAACTTGCACACCCGAATGGGAGACAGTCAAAGTCAATCGGGGGTCGATTTAATAGCATACTACAGAAACTTGCACACCCGAATGGGAGACCGTCAAAGTCAATCGGGGGTCGATTTGATAGCATACTACAGAAACTTGCACACCCGAATGGGAGACCGTCAAAGTCAATCGGGGGTCGATTTGATAGCATACTACAGAAACTTGCACACCCGAATGGGAGACAGTGAAAGTCAATCGGGGGTCGATTTAATAGCATACTACAGAAACTTGCACACCCGAATGGGAGACAGTGAAAGTCAATCGGGGGTCGATTTAATAGCATACTACAGAAACTTGCACACCCGAATGGGAGACCGTCAAAGTCAATCGGGGGTCGATTTAATAGCATACTACAGAAACTTGCACACCCGAATGGGAGACCGTCAAAGTCAATCGGGGTCGATTTGATAGCATACTACAGAAACTTGCACACCCGAATGGGAGACAGTCAAAGTCAATCGGGGGTCGATTTAATAGCATACTACAGAAACTTGCACACCCGAATGGGAGACCGTCAAAGTCAATCGGGGGTCGATTTAATAGCATACTACAGAAACTTGCACACCGAATGGGAGACCGTCAAAGTCAATCGGGGTCGATTTGATAGCATACTACAGAAACTTGCACACCCGAATGGGGACAGTCAAAGTCAATCGGGGTCGATTTAATAGCATACTACAGAAACTTGCACACCCGAATGGGAGACCGTCAAAGTCAATCGGGGGTCGATTTAATAGCATACTACAGAAACTTGCACACTTCAATCGGTCGACTACAGAAACTTGCACACCGAATGGGAGACAGTCAAAGTCAATCGGGGTCGATTTAATCTACAGAAACTTGAATGGGAGACCGTCAAAGTCAATCGGGGTCGATTTAATAGCATACTACAGAAACTTGCACAATGGGAGACCGTCAAAGGTCGATTTGATATACAGAAACACCGAATGGGAGACAGTCAAAGTCAATCGGGGGTCGATTTAATAACATACTACAGAAACTTGCACACCCGAATGGGAGACCGTCAAAGTCAATCGGGGTCGATTTAATAGCATACTACAGAAACTTGCACGAATGGAGACCGTCAAAGTCAATCGGGGGTCGATTTGATACTACAGAAACTTGCACACCGAATCTCAAAGTCAATCGGGGTCGATTTATAGCATACTACAGAAACTTGCACAATGGGAGCCAGTCAAAGTCAATCGGGGGTCGATTTAATAGC
The DNA here is from genome assembly GCF_018991925.1 of Homarus americanus. Lineage (NCBI taxonomy): Eukaryota > Metazoa > Arthropoda > Malacostraca > Decapoda > Nephropidae > Homarus > Homarus americanus. The sequence continues at coordinate 15,104 of NW_024755034.1, read as the reverse complement.
ATACTACAGAAACTTGCACAGAGTCAATCGAGGGTCGATTTAATAGCATACTATACAAAATGATCCGAGAATGTGCACACACCGAGTCGGTGATGAAAGCGTCCGCCCTTGTACACTGGATGGCACTATTTCACTATAGTAAGGGTAGGGGCACCTCGGTCATATTATACAACATACCAGAGAAGTTCCACACCCGCATGGGAGACCGTCAAAGTGAATCGGGGGTCGATTTGATAGCATACTACAGAGAACTTGCACAATTAAAGTCAATCGGGGTCGATTTGATAGCATACTACAGAGAACTTGCACCCGAATGGGAGACAAAGTCAATCGGGGGTCGATTTAATAGCATACTACAGAAACTTGCACACCCGAATGGGAGACCGTCAAAGTCAATCGGGGTCGATTTGATAGCATACTACAGAAACTTGCACACCGAATGGGAGACCGTCAAAGTCAATCGGGGGTCGATTTGATAGCATACTACAGAAACTTGCACACCCGAATGGGAGACAGTGAAAGTCAATCGGGGTCGATTTAATAGCATACTACAGAAACTTGCACACCGAATGGGAGACAGTGAAAGTCAATCGGGGTCGATTTAATAGCATACTACAGAAACTTGCACACCCGAATGGGAGACCGTCAAAGTCAATCGGGGTCGATTTAATAGCATACTACAGAAACTTGCACACCAATGGGGAGACCGTCAAAGTCAATCGGGGTCGATTTGATAGCATACTACAGAAACTTGCACACCCGAATGGGAGACAGTCAAAGTCAATCGGGGTCGATTTAATAGCATACTACAGAAACTTGCACAAATGGGAGACCGTCAAAGTCAATCGGGGTCGAGCATACTTTAAAATGATCCGAGAATCTGCACACACACCGAGTGAGACGGTGATGAAAACGTCCGCCCTTATATGTTCTTGCACTATTTCACTATATTAAGGGAGGGTGCCTTACATATTTGGTGTGAAATATCTTCCCCAGCGGAGCGCCTCTGCTAAAGCGCGGCATTCAAAAACAACAACCAAAATTGCCGTCGCTTTCCTTCCCTGCCCTGCAATGGCTGGAGCAGCAGCAGAAGAAGAGAGAAAATAGTCTCATGGGGTCAGAGGAATGGCAGTGGAGCGATCTATGAATTTCACTAGCCAGGTCTGTCTCCCAATTGAACATTATTACTCTCGGCGCACACGTCGCCACCACGGTTTCCGCGACAGCAGCAGCATCATGATGTTGCGTCTATTGTAAGTCCGGAACCGGGTTATTCGGCTGTTCGCGAACAGTCGGGTTTTAACCTGCCTAACAAACGATCAAACAACTTCCACTCGAGGTGCGGTACGGTGACTGTCCTATCGTCCGCTCTTGTATGCTGGATTGCACTATTTCACTATATTAAGGGGAGAGGTGCCTTCACACACCTATTCGGTGTGGAATATCTTCCGCCCCCAGCGGGCCGCGCCTCTGAAAGCGGCATTCAAAACAACAACCAAAGTTGCCGTCGCTTTCCCTTCCCTGCCCTGCAATGGCTGGAGCAGCAGCAGCAGAAAGAGAGAGAAAAATAGTCTCATGGGGTCAGAGGAATGGCAGTGGAGCGCGATCTATGAATTTCACTAGCCAGGTCTGTCTCCCAATTGAACATTATTACTCTCGGCGCACACGTCGCCACCACGGTTTCCGCGACAGCAGCAGCATCATGATGTTGCGTCTATTGTAAGTCCGGAACCGGGTTATTCGGCTGTTCGCGAACAGTCGGGTTTTAACCTTGCCTAACAAACGATCAAACAACTTCCACTCTCGAGGTGCGGTACGGTGACTGTCCTATCGTCCGCTCTTGTATGCTGGATTGCACTATTTCACTATATTAAGGGAGAGGTGCCTTCACACACCTATTCGGTGTGGAATATCTTCCGCCCCCAGCGGGCGCCGGCGCCTCTGCGAAAGCGCGGCATTCAAAACAACAACCAAAGTTGCCGTCGCTTTCCCTTCCCTGCCCTGCAATGGCTGGAGCAGGCAGCAGCAGCAGCAGAGAAGAAGAGAGAAGAGAGAGAGAAAATAGTCTCATGGGGTCAGAGGAGTGGCAGTGGAGCGCGATCTATGAATTTCACTAGCCAGGTCTGTCTCCCAATTGAACATTATTACTCTCTCGGCGCGCACGTCGCCACCACGGTTTCCGCGACAGCAGCAGCATCATGATGTTGCGTCTATTGTAAGTCCGGAACCGGGTTATTCGGCTGTTCGCGAACAGTCAGGTTTTAACCTTGCCTAACAAACGATCAAACAACTTCCACTCTCGAGGTGCGGTACGGTGACTGTCCTATCGTCCGCTCTTGTATGCTGGATTGCACTATTTCACTATATTAAGGGGAGAGGGTGCCTTCACACACATATTCGATGTGAAATATCTTCCGCCCCCAGCGGAGCGCTTCGGCGCCTCTGCGAAGCAAAACGCGGCATTCAAAAACAACAACCAAAATTGCCGTCGATTTCCTCTCCTTGCCCTGCAATGGCTGGAGCAGAAGGAGAGCGAGAGAGAGAATAGTCTCATTGGGTCAGAGGAATGGCAGTGGAGCGGGCTAATGGCGAGTAGGCTCGCGATCTATCAATTACACTAGCCAGGTCGCTCTCCCTATTGAACATTATTACTCTCTCACGTCGCCACTGCGGTTTCCGCGACAGCAGCAGCATCATCATGATGTTGCATCCACCAATTAGTCCGGAACCGGGTTATTCGGCTGTCTGCGAACAGTCCGGTTTTAACCTTACCCAACAAACAACATCCACTCTCGAGGTGCGGTACGGTGAATGTCCTATCGTCCGACCTTGTATGCTGGATTGCACTATTTCACTATATTAATGGGGAGAGGGTGCCTTCACACACCTATTCGGTGTGGAATATCTTCCGCCCCCCAGCAGAGCGCTTCGGCGCCTCTGCGAAGCAAAGCGCGGCATTCAAAAACAACAACCAAAATTGCCGTCGCTTCCCTGCACTTCAATGGCTGGAGCAGAAGGAGAGAGATTTTAGTCTCATTGGATCAGAGGAATGGCAGTGGAGCGGGCTTATGGCGAGTAGGCTTGCTCTCTATCAATTACACTTGACAGGTCTCTCTTCCGTTTGGACATTATTTACTCCGTCTCTCTCTCGGCGCACACGTCGCCACCCTACTAGTTTCCGTCACAGCATATGCTGCGGCCTTTCAGTCCGGAACGGGGCTCCCCTTCGCCTTGCTGTCTGCCCAACTTAGCGGACTTGCGTTGGCTGATCACCCCGTCTTCGCGTCTGTGCCGGCCTTCAATGCAGCGCCCAACCGTCTCTTGACCGAGATTCATTGCACTATTCCACGCGCAAACGGCTACCCTAAATGTGCATAGACAACGCTCATGGTTCAACACGACCAGGGCGCAGTCTGGGAGCCGAGTATACTAAAAAGAGAGTTTAGCAGCCAAAACTCGTCAAAGCACACGTTGGGTTTCCCCATCACCTAACAACGATGATGGCGGTTCCCACCCGTGAAATACACAACCTAACCAATATTGGGCGACGATGGCGCTCATGAGCCCACGTCCCCACAAACAGTAAGAGAAAGAGAGAGAGGAGGAGATGGGCCAATGTCTTATGCCTCGCTGGGGCAAAGAGAAGAGAAGAGGAGCGGATAAGGGAGGAGATTGGCCAACGTGCGGTCCCTCGCCCAATGTCGGCTGCCTCGCTGGAGCTGGGTAAAGAGGAGAGGAGCGGATAAGGGAGGAGATTGGCACACACGGTGGCGCTGCCGGCGCCGAGGATAGCAAGCGAAGGTGCAGTTTGATCTGATCATCTGGTTTGCTATTTCTCTAAGGCCAACGTGCGGTCCCTCGCCCAATGTCGGCTGCCTCGCTGGGGCAAAGAGAAGAGGAGAGGATAAGGGAGGAGATTGGCACACACGGTGGCGCTGCCGGCGCCGAGGATAGCGAGAGAAGGTGCAGTTTGATCTGATCATCTGGTTTGCTATTTCTCTAAGGCCAACGTGCGGTCCCTCGCCCAATGTCTTCTGCCTCGCTGGGGCAAAGAGAAGAGGAGCGGATAAGGGAGGAGATTCGCCAACGTGCGGTCCCTCGCCCAATGTCGGCTGCCTCGCTGGAGCTGGGGCAAAGAGGAGCGGATAAGGGAGGAGATTGGCACACACGGTGGCGCTGCCGGCGCCGAGGATAGCAAGAGAAGGTGCAGTTAGATCTGATCATCTGGTTTGCTATTTCTCTAAGGCCAACGTGCGGTCCCTCGCCCAATGTCTTCTGCCTCTCTCTCAATCTCACTATTTTGGCCGCCGTGATAGGCGCCGCCAACAGCAGCAGCTACCTGGTTGATCCTGCCAGTAGTCATATGCTTGTCTCAAAGATTAAGCCATGCATGTGTAAGTACAAGCCGATTTAAGGCGAAACCGCGAATGGCTCATTAAATCAGCTATGTTTCATTGGATCTGTAAACCCACTTACTTGGATAACTGTGGCAATTCTAGAGCTAATACATGCAATTGGTCTCTGACCGCAAGGGAAGAGCGCTTTTATTAGTTCAAAACTGGTCGGGCCCCGGTCCGTAACCCACCTGTGGTGAATCTGAATAACTTCGGGCTGAGCGCACGGTCTCCGCACCGGCGCCGCTTCTTTCAAGTGTCTGCCTTATCAGCTTTCGATTGTAGGTTATGCGCCTACAATGGCTATAACGGGTAACGGGGAATCAGGGTTCGATTCCGGAGAGGGAGCCTGAGAAACGGCTACCACATCTAAGGAAGGCAGCAGGCACGCAAATTACCCACTCCCGGCACGGGGAGGTAGTGACGAAAAATAACGATGTGAGTCTCATCCGAGGCCTCGCAATCGGAATGAGTACACTTTAATCCTTTAGCAGTATCCATTGGAGGGTAGAATCTGGTGCCAGCAGCCACGCGGTAATTCCAGCTCCAATAGTATATTAAAGTTGTTAGCGGTTAAAAAGCTGCGTAGTTGGATCTCAGTTCCGGACTGATAGGTACGCCGGTGTTTACTGTCGCGGCATCGAACCAGCCGCCCCTTACGGCTCGCCGCGGGATGCTCTTTATGAGTGTCAGTGGCGAGAGAGTTTACTGAAAAATTAGAGTCTCAGAGCAGGCTATTTGGGAATGGCCCCGAATGGTGATGCATGGAATAATGGAATGGACCTCGGTTCTATTTTGTTAGTTTTCGGAACCAGAGGTAATGACTAGCCAGGCAGGCAGGGGCATTCATTGCGGCGCTAGAGGTGAAATTCTTGGACCGTCGCAAGACGAAACTACTCTGCGAAAAGCATTTGCCAAGGATGTTTTCATTAATCAAGAACGAAAGTTAGAGGTTCGAAGGCGATCAGATACCGCCCTAGTTCTAACCATAAACGATGCCAACTAGCGATCCGCCGGCGTTATTCCCATGACCGGGCGGGCAGCTTCCGGGAAACCAAAGTCTTTGGGTTCCGGGGAAGTATGCTTGCAAAGCTGAAACTTAAAGGAATTGACGGAAGGGCACCACCAGGAGTGGAGCCTGCGGCTAAATTTGACTCAACACGGGAAACCTCACCAGGCCCAGACACGGGAAGGATTGACAGATTGAGAGCTCTTTCTCGATTCGGTGGGTGGTGGTGCATGGCCGTTCTTAGTTGGTGGAGCGATTTGTCTGGTTAATTCCGATAGCGAGCGAGACTCTGGCCTACTAGTAGTCGACGGATCTCCAGAAAATGGTGTCAGTTAAACGCTTCTTCTTAGAGGATAGCGGCAATTCCCCGCGCCCGAGATTGAAACAACCAACGGTGTGATGCCCTTAGATGTTCTGGGCGCCTTGGCGCTACATATACACACTGAAGGGATCAACGAGTTTTCCCCTCCGAGGAGGGCGGGTAACCCGTTCAAAAGCCTTTCTTGATGGGGATTGGGGCTTGCAATTGTTTCCCATGAACGAGGAATTCCCAGTAAGTGCAAGTCATCAGCTGCATGACTCGTCCCTGCCCTTTGTACACACCGCCCGTCGCTACTACCGATTGAATGATTTAGTGAGGCCTTCGGACTGGCGCTCTTGGATTGTCGGCCCCGTTGCCCGCGAGGGTTTTCTGGGGTCGTCGCCTCGAGCTGACGGAAAGATGTCCAAACTTGATCATTTAGAGGAAGTAAAAGTCGTAACAAGGTTTCCGTAGGTGAACCTGCGGAAGGATCATTAACAGAGAAAAAGAGAACGGGGCGCTCTTAAAACTACTACTACTCTCCTGATTTGGGCGGTCTCGGGCTCTGCTCTGGCAACTCCAGCAGCGAAAGAGGACAATCCCGGCCCCCGCACCAAAAATAGGTACCACCACGCTGTAGGTGGACCACACTCGGGCGAGAGCGCGAAGACCGGAGGAGGAGGACGGACGGGGCTTTGGACGGCTGCCCGTCCGTTCCTTACTACCGGCGAATAAGCCTCTTGACCCAAAAAGAGTGAAATTCAAGTGTCAAAAACAACAACAAGCCGTCCGGCCAAACCCAAACCACAAACTTGGGCTATGTCTGTCAAACCCTTTCATTGAGACTCGACCTGTGATGGTTAGTCGCAAAAAAGACCAAATGGCAAATACACAACTCTTAGGGGATCACTCGGCTCGTGGGTGAAGACCGCAGCAAACTGCGTGTCGGTATGTGAATCGCAAGAATACCAGATACATCGACAAGTTGAACATATTGCGGCGGCGGCAGCCATATGAGCTTGTCGCCGCCACTCCTCTCGAGGTCGGAAATATACATCCATCGGTTGCTGCGAGTTCGGTGCCTGCTGACTGTCTCCCGACACGAGGGTAACCCGAACCGAGCTTCCGCCGGTTTAATCGCCCGCCTTGCGCGAGCGTGCCATAAAAACAAGCAAGCCTATCACTAGCAAGTCCATGGACTTGGCGCACCCACATTCAACCACAACAAAGCGACAGTTGTCGCCCTCGCAAATAACTGGAGGGCGCTCTTTGCCTGCTGTCCACAGAGACACGAATGGCCGTCGGCCGCTCATGCTGATGCTGCACATGTTCTAAGAGCACCATCCCACGAAGAGGAAACGAAACCGGGTCGGATATCTTTTAAGTAAGCCCGCCGGAATTTCGTCTATCACCTCGAAAAGAGTGCTTGGCATGCATTGCAGTGGAACCTAAATTGATGAGTGCGCCTGGGCCGCAGTCTACCATGTAGTGGTGCAGGCAGAGAGATGAGAATGCTTGGGTGACGCCGTGCTCTTCCTCACGCTCCTCCACCCTCTCCCACGGTCAGGCGCGGTGTGGGCGTTCTCTTTGAGAGTTCGCCACGAGTCCACGTCTATCTCATGACTGGGAGGAGGAGGCAGGGGAGTTCTCTCTAAACGCGTTAAAGACGGTGTTGCGCCTCATAACGGCGCTCGCCGGGATAGAGCACTAGTTCTGCAGCAAAGGCCGCTCACGCCAATTAATACTGCGACTCTCGCTCTCTTTCTCCCGGATAAACAAGTGCCACTGCTGTGGCATGCGGGAACGGGGAAAGAGGTCAAAATTTAAGCGGCAAAGGTGCGGCCGAGTAAGGGCGGAACACGAGCGTATATGCATTAAAACTGTGTGTGTATATGACTCT
>NW_024755033.1:0-5359 GCF_018991925.1 Homarus americanus | reverse complement strand
ATCGACCTTAAACACCGATGTTCTTTGTCAGGAACCTATAAACACGGACGTTCCAGCGTGGATGAGCGGGTGACGTGCGGCGATCAGCGGCTCAACACGTCCAACTTTCTAAACGGAACAGAAGAATAGCAATTAACGGCGAGATGACCAACGACTCCATGATATTGTCAACCACGACACACACGCTGGTGGTGGAGGAGGAGGTGGTGAAGGTGGTTTTGAAGGAAAAGAAGAGAGGAAGAATAAAAGATAAAGATACAAAGATAAATAAGTAAACAGAGAAAGAAAACGAAGATGAATTACACACACACCGAAACAGGAGGTAAATAAGGAAATGTGTTGGAGTGATTGTGGGTAATCCAACAAGGAGTGACGTCATTCAAGAAGGGATTACCTTAAACACACGTAATGTCACTATAATTATTAACTGTGACATCACGACAGTGGGGTGACGTCATATCTTAAGATCGTGCCATGCTTTTAATGGGATCGTGATCGTGACGTCACCATAGTGGGTGTAGCATCATATCGTGCAACCGTGACGTCATAATTTCAGCTGGATATGACGTCATAAATCCAGCTGGAGATGACGTCATGAATCCAGCTGGAGATGACGTCATGAATCCAGCGGGAGATGACGTCATAATATCAGCTGACGAGGTGAAAGTTTACTATTGGTTATATCACACAGCCCATGACTCGCCACACTCATTCACCAGTTTTTAATCAAGTCAATTAACTCTAGTTCATAATACACGGTGGTTTTCTTATAAATAAACTCATATTAATTGCCGTACAATCTCCTCCAATCAGCGTAAACCTGCTAATTTTATGACCCAATCAGCGTAAACCTGCTAATTTTATGACCCAATCAACGTAGAGATACACTATCACCCAATCATGAGACATATCATTCCTCCAATCAGAGTAGGGAACGAACCTGGTGAAGCGCTCACACCATTAAACCCTAAGATAAAGAATTTCACTTTAATCCCCGCGTGTAATAACTCGTGTGTGTGTGTGTGTGGGTGTGTGTGTGTGTGTGTGGGTGTGTGTGTGTGTGTGTGTGTGTCGTGAGGCGTATATCCCCAACTTCATCACAACAATGGGCAAGGATCCAGAATCACCTTGGCAACGGGCCCAAGCGAGGCGGATCTCTTGCCCTCCCTCCATCCCTCTCTCTCTCCCTCTATTCCACCTCCTTCCCTACCCTCTATTCTATCCTTCCCTACTATTCCTCATCCTTCCTTCCTATCCTCCCTTCATTTTACCCTTCCTTACCCCTCCTTCCTACCGTCTTTTCTTATTCCTCTATCCCTCCTCCTCCTCCCTCCTTTCTACCCTCCATCCCTCCAATCCTTTATCTTCCTCTCTTCCTTCCATCCTACCCTCCTCCTTCTTACCTCCACTTCTTCTCCTTCTTCCCTTCCCCCTCTGCGCCCCTCCCCCTCTCTACCCACCCCATCTCTACGCCTCCCCTTCTCTACCCTCCTACCCCCACCCCTCTCTAACCCCTCCCCATCTATACACCCCTCTACCCCCTCCCCATCTCTACCCCACCCCTCTCTCCCCACCCCTCTCCTACCCCCTCCTCTCTATCCCCACCCCCTCTACCCCTCCCCTCTCTATCCCCCACCCCTCTCTACCCCTCCCCTCTCTGCCTCCCCATCTCCCCCCTCCCCTCTCTACCCACCTCCCCATCTACTCCATTCCCCTCTACCCCCTCCCATCTATACCCCCACCAACTCTCTACCCCCTCCCATCTATACCCCACCCCTCTCCCCCACCCCCTCTACCCCACCCCTCTACCCCCACCCCCTCTCTACCCCACCCCTCTACCCCCACCCCTCTCTACCCCACCCCCTCTCTACCCCCACCCCTCTCTACCCCCACCCCTTCCCCCTCTCTACCCCCATCCCTCTCTACCCCCCACCCCTCTCTCTACACCCCTCTCTACCCCCACCCCTCTCCCCCACCCCTCTCTACCCCCCACCTCCTCTCTACCCCCACCTCTCTACCCCTCCCCTCTCTACCTCCCACCCCTCTCTACCCCCACCCCTCTCCCCCCACCCCTCTCTACCCCTCCCCTCTCACCCACCTCCCCCCCTCTCTACCCCATTCCCCCCTCTCTCCTGAACTTTCCTTGGTGTTATAATCTCTTGTTTGGGACGGGACAAAAGGCCGGACTCTCCTGTCTCTTGGGACTTTCTGAAAGGTAAACCTTTCTCCTCGGTGTGACAGCCAGCAGCAGCTTTCACTCGAGTCCCTGGGCTGGGCTGGGCTGGGCTGGGCTGGGCTGGGCTGGGCTGGGCTGGGCTGGGTGACTCGGTACCCCACGTGAGGAGGAGGATGGCGACGACTACGATGAGAGCAAGGAAGAGGAGGAAGAGGAGGAGAAGGAGGAGGAGGAAGAGGAGGAGGAGGAGGAGGAGGACGAGGAGTAGAAGGAAGGGGAGGAGGAGGAGAAACATGGTAAGAAAAGGAGCATGAGAGGAAGAGGTGGAAAATAAACATGGTAGAAAGAGGAGGAGGAGGAGTAACATGATAGGAGGAGAAATATGATAGGAGGAGGAAGAACATGATAGGAGCGGGAAACAGACACTAGTGAGGGTGTGTGAGTCTCAGTACATAGAAGATATTGTTTACTGTCACTGTAACTTGGGTAGGTCAGGGTGAAGCACTTCTGATGGTGGTCTCTCCTCTCTCTCTCTCTCTCTGTGTGTGTGTGAGAGAGAAGAAAGAAAGAAAAGAAAAGACATCATCACCCCCTCACTTTATACCACTTTTAAACCCACAAAAAAACAAAGAGATGTCATTACGTCAATGTGGTGTGTTTGGTAGAGTGATATGTCGGTATATTCCACACACCCACACACACCCCTCTCTTCCCTCCTCCCTCACTATATCTCTCCCCCTCCCTCCTTTTTTTCTTGTCTCCCTCCCCTCCCTCCTTTCTCCCTCCCCTCTCTCCCCCTCCCCAAGTACGACATCAAACACGACACATCATGATATATAATCGACACAGAGGAACAGTCACACACACGAACCAGCGGCTTTTATCCTACTGGTCCTCAACAACAGTGCTGGGGGCGGGGAGGGGGAGAGGGAGGGGAGGAGGGGAGGGAGGAGGGGAGGGGTATTCTGCTGAGTCTTTGGTGGTGTGTAAATCCAACTTCCTTCAGGACACACCGAACGACACCTGCTACTGGAAATACAATACTACACCGGTTCGTATTACAGGTGTCCACATTACAGGTGTATAGTACGTGTGTTAAGCCCCGTACTCTCTAACCAGCTACACATGTTCCACACTACTGCTAGCCCCCTCCACCCCCACGAGGCACACAGGAGCCAGCGATCGAAGTACCTGCATTCCTAACCTGCCTTACCTGGTCCTAGTAAGCCTACCTGACCTGGTACTGTACAGGAGAAGTGAGAGTGGAGGAGAGAGAGAGAGAGGAGAGAGAGAGAGAGTGTCAGGTCGACGCATCTCCATATTTACATCAGGTGAGTCAGGACGAGGTGATAAATAAATACAATAAACATAATAAAATAAAAGTAAACAAATAAAATAAAGTAAACAAATAAAAATAAAATAGATACAAAATAAAAGTAAAACAGAATAAATATATAAATAACGGGTATAATCGCTACCAAATTGCCTCCTCCACCCTCCAGCACCACTGTCTGCCACCATGCTGACCAGAGAGTCCATTTGTATCCCCCATCTCTATATTCCGTCATGATGTCTCTGATCCTGTGTCACGGAAGGAGTCAGCATCTATGGACACCTGTGTGCACACACACACACACACACACACACACACACACACACACACACACACACACACACACACACACACACACACACACACACACACACCACAACACGACACCACAACGATAATAATACAATAAGAATAGCACATTAACAACAACAGCAACAACAATAACAAGAGCAACAACACAACATAAATACAATAAGATAACAAATAATAACACAACAATAATAACAGTACACAATATAAGCACATAACAATAAAATAATAGTAATAATAAGAACGCAATAATAAATAATAATAATAATAACTCTTCCTGCTTCTATCTCATCGTCTCTCTGTTTCTGACTTCCTGCATGTTTTTTTTCTTCCCTTCCATAATTTATTCACTTCTCGTACTGTACACCTTCTTCCTCTTCCCTCTCGTCTTTCTTTCTTTCTCCTTTCATCTCTGTCTTCTTGCCTTTCATCTTTCTTTTCTCTCTTCCTGTCTGTCTGCCTGTGTCTCTCTACCTGTCTCTTTGTCTGTCAATCTTGTCTGTCTGTCTGTCTCTGTATAACTGTTTTTTTTGTTCTGTTTGTTTTCTTGTCTGTCTTTTCTCTCTGCTTGTCTGCCTGTCTTTCTGTCTCTCTGTATATCTGTCTGTCTCTGTATATCTGTCTGTCTGTCTGTCTGTCTCTGTATATCTGTCTGTCTGTCTGTCTGTCTGTCTCTTGTATATCTGTCTGTCTGTCTGTCTCTGTATAACTGTCTTTCTGCCTCTGGTCTGTCCGTCTGGTTTGCCTGTCTGTCTGTCTGTCTGTCTGTCTGTCTCTTGTATAACTGTCTTTCTGCTCTGTCCGTCTGTTGTCTGTCCGTCTGTCTGTCTGCCTGTGGCTCTGCTGGTGTGTATACTGTACATCATACACGTGAACTAATACAATAATACTAACTTGTTACTGGACCAAACTGTTTTACTGGTCATAAAATGTTACTAGTACAGCTCTCACCCACCTCGACTCCACCACACCTCAGCCTCTAACCCACCCCTTCTTCCAGCCCACCCTTAACCCAGCCCACCCCTTAACCCACCCTTCAACCCAGCTTCCACCCCTTAACCCAGCTCCACCCTTAACCCACCTTCAACCCAGCTCAACTCTTAACTCAGCCCAATTTTTAACCCACCTTCAACCCAGCTCTACCCTTAACCCAGCCCACCCCTTAACTCCACCTTCAACCCAGCCCAATTTTTAACCCAGCCCAATTCTTAACCCAATTTTTCAATCCAGCCCACCTTTTTAACCCAGCCGCAATTTTAACCCACCTTTCTTCAACAGAGCCCACCCTTAACCCACCTATCAACTCCAGTTCAATTTTTAACCACCACCCTCGGAAACTCACCCACCACCACAACAACCATATTAATAATAAGGTTACCTCTCGGGGTAACGAGAGGATGGTTGGCCCAGACCTCCTAGGCAGAAGTGTCACCACAGTCAATCACACCCTGAGTTAACGAGTTGTATGATCAGTAGCATGAAAGTCCGGCCAAGACCGACAACTCCAAGCAATTCACATGTAACTGAAACGAAGTACTGAT
>NW_024755032.1:0-2364 GCF_018991925.1 Homarus americanus | reverse complement strand
CTCGTCTGTACCAGTGTCTGTACCCACACTATTATCTGTACCAATGTCTGTACCCACAACCTCGTCTGTGCCAACGACCACATTTGCACCCACGTCTCTACCCATATTTACATTCTCGCGACACCAACCCATGCCCACCTACAACCCATAATCTAGTTAACTACTATCCCAATAGATAGATAGATGGAAGTGTCACCCAATTAACAGCCACATGCCTTAACATCTCAACCAATTAACAGCCACACGTCCTAATAGCTCAGCCAATCAACAGCCACACGTCCTAATAACTCAGCCAATCAACAGCCACATGCCTTAACATCTCAACCAATTAACAGACACACGTCCTAATAGCTCAGCCAATCAACAGCCACACGTCCTAATAACTCAGCCAATTAACAGCCACATGCCTTAACATCTCAACCAATTAACAGCCACACGTCCTAATAGCTCAGCCAATCAACAGCCACACGTCATAATAACTCAGCCAATCAACAGCCACATGCCTTAACATCTCAACCAATTAACAGCCACACGTCCTAATAGCTCAGCCAATCAACAGCCACACGTCATAATAACTCAGCCAATCAACAGCCACATGCCTTAACATCTCAGCCAATTAACAGTCACACGGCCTAATAGCTCAGCCAATCAACAGCCACAGGTCCTAATAACTCAGCCAATCAACAGCCACATGTGTGCATGTGTATGTGTGTGTGTTTACTGTCGTCCACAAAGCCATTAGTTGCAGAAGTCTCTCAGTTCAGTGACCAACACGTACTTACATACACACACACACACACAGGCTCGCCGTCAATAAATAAAGATTCCTAAGTACTTCCCGCTAATGGATTTAATATGGAGGATGTCACAAGGCACTTACCCCAGTTCTCGAGTCCGTCAGTACCTTAGCACTTGTTCAGGTTCATAATAAAGAGAATTTATGTATCAGCAGCCGTCTCTTACAACAGACTTTCTGTTTCTTAATTTATCTGTTTAGTATGGTATATATTAACTAGTATTCAAATAATATCGATCGTTATTCATTGTGTAAAAAAACCGTTGTGGTGCGGAATTAATATGACGAAATTCTGATTTTCTTTTAATTAATCAATGTTTAGTGAGTCATTGTATCTTAAGCCCCTCTCAAGTCTCAGTCTCACGTATCTCCTCAAATATTCAAATACTTGGGAGAGTAAAGCCTGGCAAGAGCCGCCACATCAAGCGAAAAACAAATTCATGGCGGGAATGTATGCAGCCATCAAGAGCCAATCACCATCGCTTACTGTCAGGAGCAGCCGCGGCGCCTCCTCATTGGTGGATCGATACCGGCCACCCGTCACAAGGCAACATTTATCGGCGATCCTGGACCCTCGTCGCCCGCTCGCTCCCGCCCTTTTTATAACTCTGTTTTACATCTTTAATATCTCCTCTAATATATTGCAGCCGCCTCCTCCACGCCAGAGGTTATTTATAATGAAAATACATTTTAGGAAAAGGTGAAGTCAGTTATTACCTTATATTAGATTGCTTTTACATTTTTACATTTTCTTCATTATGTAAACTATGTGTTGTTAACTTTCACAGCTGAAGAAAAGATCCGTATTTACAGATGAATAATGAATGTATTATTGTATCTTTAAAGAGTGTGGGCAAATATTATTCATCTATTCATTTGCCGGCACGTGTTGTCATAATCATAATCAGAATTGCCAACAGCCAGACGCTCAGCTTAATTGAATACAGGGGGTAGAGCACTTGAGGTCGCACTCCGCTTTTGTTCTGGTAACACTGTCTGCCAATGGCTTCTTAAAAAATCACTTTACCCGACACAAAGGATTTAAGACAATACTTATTTTATTTCATAGTTATTTCCTTTAGTTGACTTGTTAATAATATTTTTGCGCCATCATTAATTTGAAGATTGATTACCGTAGGTAGATTGTTCATATTGAATGCTTTATTATTATTACTATTATTATTATTATTATTATTATTAACATCGTGTAATACGTAGCTGGAAACTGCCAATAACAGATTAGTGCAAAGAAGGTCATTTAATATTTTATTAAGAAGGATCAGATGGTGACTGGTGAAGGCTTGTGGCCCTCTATCCATACTGGGTGATGAGCTGGTAACACTGAGGCATAATCTCTCTCTCTCTCTCTCTCTCTCTCTCTCTCTCTCTCTCTCTCTCTCGTGGTGGTGTACAGTATTCACACAGTACAATATACAGTATATAGTCTGGCCATCAACAGCTGTTTTTAATATATCACTGGGCTTCTCTAAGTTATGTCATAAGGCCTCAACGCACTACTAAGGTCTTGTTGATGTTATAATGTACTGTACTTCAACTACTAAGGTCTT
>NW_024755031.1:0-75165 GCF_018991925.1 Homarus americanus | reverse complement strand
AGGGGTGGAGGGCCGGGGACCTTTAGCTAAGAACTTGGTAGGAGGGCCGGGCACCCCTTTAGTGACATGACCCGGGGAGTGAGGGCCGGGGACCCTTCAAGCACCATGACCCGGAGTGTGAGGCCGGGCACCCTTCAGTGCCATGAACAGGGTGGGGCAGGGCACCCTTCAGTGCAATGAACCGGGGTGTGATGGCCGGCACCTCAGTGCCCTGAAACGGGTGTGAAGGCCGCACCCCTGCAGTGCTGGAACCGGGGTGAGGGCTGCACCCCTTCACATGACCCGGGGTGTGGAGGGCTGGCACCTTCACATGACTCGGGGTGAGGGCCGGGCACCCATCAGTGCCATGACTCTGGGGTGGAGGGCTGGGCACCCCATCTATGCCATGAACAGGGGGAGTGAGGCCAGGCCCCCTTCAGCGCCTGACCGGGTGTGAGGGAAGGGACCCTTTCATGCCATGAATCGGGGTGAGGGGCACCCCTTCAGCACACAATGACCCGGGGTGTGAGGGCCGGCCACCCCTCCAGCACCATGGCCCGGGGTGTGAGGGCCGACACCACCAGTGACATGACCCGGGGTGTGACGGCCGGGCTCTTCAGTGACATGAACCGGTGTGTGAGGGCTGGGCACCCCTTCAGTGACATGACCCGGGGTGTGAGGGGTGCACCGTTTCAGTGACATGTCCCGGAGGTGAGGCTGGGCACCCTCTAGCACCATGACCTGGAGTGTGAGGGCCGGGCACCCTTCAGTACAATGACTTGGGGAGTGAGGGCCGGGCGCCCCTTCAGTGTCGTGAACCGGGGTGGGCCGGCACCCTTTCAGTGCCATGAAACAGGGTGGAGGGCCGGGCAACCCTCTACAGTGCTGCGAACCGGGGTGAGGGTCGGGCACCCCTTCAGTGCCATGAATCGGGTGTGGAGGGCCGGGCACCCTTCACACCATGACACGGGGTGTTGGGCCTGGCTCGATTTCAGTGCCATGAATCGGGGGTGTGGCCTGGCTCGATTTCAGTGCCGCGAATCGGGGTGAGGGGTCGGGCACCTTCAGTGCCATGATCCTGGTGTGAGGGCCAGTCACCCTTCAGTGATATGACCTGGGTGTGAGGTCCGGCACCGATTCAGTGATATGACCAGGGGTGTGACGGTCAGGAACCCCTTCAGTGATATGATCCGGGGTGTGAGTGCTGGCACCCCTTCAGCACCATGGCCTGGGGTGTGAGGCCGGACACCCATTCAGTGACATGACCAGGGTGTGACGGGCAGGAACCCTTCAGTGACATGAGCCGAGGTGTGAGGGCTGGCATCCTTCTCAGTGCCATGAACTTGGTGTGAGGGCCGGGCACCCTCCAGCACAATGACCCGGAGTGTGAGGGCTGGGCACCCCTTCAGTACCATGACTGGGTGTGAGCGCCGGGCACCCCTTCAGTGTCATGAACCGGGGTGTGAGGGCCGGGCACCTTCAGTGCCATGGAAACAGGGTGTGATGGCCGGGCACCCTACAGTGCTGCGGAACCGAGGTGTGAGGGCCGGGCACCCTTCACATGACCGTGGGCGTGAGGCCTGGGCACCTTTCGGTCTCATGAATGGGGTGAGTGCAGGGCACCCCTTCAGCACCATGACCCGGAGGTGGGGGCTTGGCTCGATTTCAGTGCTATGAATCGGGGGTGAGGGCCTGGCTCGATTTCAGCACCATGCCCGGGGTGAGGGGCAGGCACCCTTTATTGACATGACCCGGGGTGGGGCCAGGCACCTCTCCCGGGCACCATGACCCGGAGTGTGAGGGCCGGGCTTAATGCCATGAAACGTGGTGTGAGGGCTGGCACCTCTAGCACCATGCCCTGGGGTGGAGGGCCGGGCACCCTTCAGTACCATGAACCTGGGTGCGAGGGCCGGGCACACCTCCAGCACCATGACCCGTAGTATGAGGGCGGGCACCTTTTCAGTGCCATGAAACGGGGTGTGAGTGCAGGGTACCCCTTCCCATGACTGGGTGAAATGGGCACCTTCAGTGCCCTGGACCCGGGTGTGGGCCGGGTACCCCTCAGCACCAGGCCGTGGTGTGAGGGCGGACACCAATTCAGTGACATGAACTGGGGTGGAGGCCCGGGCCCTCAGTGCCATGAAACAGGGTGTGAGGGCCGGGCACCACTACAATGCTGCGGAACCGGGGTGAGGGCCAGCACCCCTTCACATGACGCGGGGTTTGAGGGCCTGGCTCGATTTCAGTGCCATGAATCGGCGTGTGAGTGCCGGCACCCCTTGAGCACCATGACCCAGGGGGGTTGGGCTCGATTTCACTGCCATGAATTAGGGGTGAGGGCCTGGCTGATTTCAGTGCCATGAATCAGGTGTGAGGCGGGTACCCTATCAGCACCATGACCTGGGTGAAGGCCGGGCACACCTCCAGCACCATGTCCCGGGGTGAGGGCCGGACACTCATTTAGTGTGATGGACCGGGGTGACGGCCGGGAACCCTTTCAGTGACAATGACCCGGTGAGGGTTCACTCTTCAATGATATGAACCTGGGTGTCACCAGGCACCCCTTTGGTGACATGACCCGGGTGCAGGGCCGGACCCCTCCAGCACCATGACCCGAGTGTGAGGGCCGGGCACCCCTTCAGTGCCATGAACCGGGGGTGACGGCCGGGCACATCTTCAATGCCATGAACCGGGGTGTGGAGGCGGGCACCTTTCAGTGCCATGAAATGGGGTGAAGGCCTGCACCCCTAAGGTGCTGTGAACCGGGGTGTGAGGGCTGCACCCTTCACATGACCGGGGTGTGAGGGCTGCACCTCCAGCACCATGACCCGGAGTGGAGGACCGGGCACCCCTACAGTGCTGTGAACTGGGGTGAGGCCGGGCACCAATTCAGTGACATGAACCGGGGTGTGACGGCCGGGCACATCTTCAATGCCATGAACTGGGGTGTGAGGGCGGGCACCCTCAGTGCCATGGAAACGGGGTGTGAAGGCCTGCACCCTACAGTGCTATGAACTGGGTGTGAGGGCCAGCACCCTTCACATGACCCAAAGGGCACCCTCCAGCACCATGACCCGGAGGTGTGAGGACGGGCACCTTAGTGCTGTGAACCGGGGTGAGGGCCGGGCACTCCTTCAGTGCCATGAAGGGGTGTGAGGGCTGGCACCCTTTAGTCCATACCCGGGTGTGAGGGCTGTACCCTATTGACATGACCAGGGTGTGAGCCAGGCACCTTTAGAGACATGTCCCGGGGTGTGAGGGCCGAGGATCCCTCCAGCACCATTACCCGGAGGTGACGGCCGGGCACCCCTTCAGTGCCATGGCGAACTGGTGTTAGCCGGGTACCTTCCCAGCACCATGGCCCGGGTGGAGGGACACCAATTCAGTGACATGAACCGGGGTGAGAGGGCTGGGCACCCTTTTAGTGCCATGAAACAGGGTGTGAGGGCCGGGCACCCATACAGTGCTGGGAATTGGGGTGAGGGCCGGGCACCCCTTCACATGACGTGGTGAGGGCCTGGCTCGATTTCAGTGCCATGAATAGGCGTGTGAGGGCCGGGCACCTTCAGCACCATATCCCGGGGTGTTCAGGCTTGGCTCGATTTCAGTACCATGAATCGGGGTGTGAGGGCCTGGCTCGATTTCACTGCCATATGGTGGGGTGTGGGGCTGGCACCCCTCAGCCCCATGACCCGGGTGTGAGGCTGAACCCTCAGCACCATGTCCGGGGGTGTGATGCCGGACACCCATTCAGTGACATGACCCAGGTGGGACGGCAGGCACTTCTTCAGTGACATGACCCGGGGTGTGAGGCCAGGCACCCTCCAGCACCTTGCCCCGGGGTGTGAGGGCCGGGCACCTTCACTGCCACCATGAACCTGGGTGTGAGGGCCGGTCACTCACTTCAGTGACATGACCAGGGTGTCAGGGCGGGCACCCCTTTCGTGACATGAAACAGGGTGTGAATGCCGCACCCCAGTGTTATGAACCGGGTTGTGAGGGCCGGGCACCCTTCACTGACCTGGTGTGAGAGGCCGGGCATCCCTCCAGCAGCCCGGATTGAGGGCCAGGCACCCCTTCAGTGCCATGAACAGGGGTGTGAGGGGCAGGCACTCTTCAGTACCATGAACCGGGTGAGGGCCGGGCACTTCAGTACCATGAAACAGGGTGTGAAGGCCGGGCCCCCCCTACAGTGCTTTTGAACCGGGGTGTGAGGGCCGGGCACTTCACATGACCCGGGGTGTAGGGCCGGGCACCCTTTCAGCACCATGACTCGGGTGTGAGGGCGCACTTATCAGTGCTGAACCAGGTGTGATGGCCGGGCACCTTGATGACATGACCCAGGGTGAGGGCCGGGCACCTCTTTTGACACCAGTGAGGCAGGGACCCTTTCAGCACCATGACCCGGGGTGTGAGGCCGGGCACCCCTTCAGTGCCATGAACCGGGTGAGGGCCAGGCTTGCTGTGAGCAGTGGCGGGCACCAGTGCCCTGAGCCGGGGTGTGGGTTTCAGTGCTGTGAACCCAGGTGGCAGGCACCTTCATGACCCGGGGTGTGAGGCCGGGCACCCTCAGCACCATGACTCGGGGTGTGAGGGCCCGGCACCCCATCAGTGCCATGACTCGGGGTGTGAGGCCGGGCACCCCATCAGTGACATGACCGGAGTGAGGGGCGGGCTCACTTCCTGATGCCCCCAGGGGTGTGAGGGAGGGCACCTTTCACATGACTCAGGGTGTGAGGCGGGCACCTTCAGCACAATAGCTGGGGTGTGAGTGCCGGCCACCCTCCATGGCTGGAACCAGTGTGAGGGCGGACACCATTCAGTGCATGACCCGGGGTGTGGCAGCCGGGCTCCCTTCAGTGACATGAACCGGGGTGTGAGGGCTGGGCACCTTCAGTTACATGACCCAGGGGTGTGAGGGCCGGGCATCCTGGTGACATGGCCGGGGTGTGAGGCTGGGCACCTCTAGCACCATGACCTGGGTGTGAGGCCGGGCTCCCCTTCGTGCAGCTCTGGGGTGTGAGGGCCGGGCGCCCCTTCAGTGTGACCCGGGGTGTGAGGGCCGGCACCCTCTCGTGACATGTCCAGGGTGTGAGGGCCGGACACCTTCAGTGCTGCGAAACGGGGTGTGAGGCCGGGCACCCCTTCAGTGCCATGAATCGAGGTGTGAGGGCCGGGCACCTTCAGCACCATGACCCGGGGTGTTGGGGCTTGGCTCGATTTCAGTGCCATGAATCAGGGGTGTGAGGGCCTGGCTCGATTTAAGTGCCATGAATCGTGGTCTGAGGGCCGGGCACCTTCAGTGACTATGACCCGGGGTGAGGGCAGGCACTCCTTCAATGACATGACCCAGGGTGTCAGGGCCAGGCACCCTTAGTGACATGACCCGGGTGCCAGGGCCGGGCACCCTCAACATGACCCGGAGTGGGGCCGGGCACCCCTTCGTGCCATGAACCGGGGTGTGACGGGCACATCTTCAATGCATGAACCGGGGTGTGAGGGCGGGCACCCTTTCAGTACCATGAAACAGGGTGAAGGCCCGGCTAATGCTGTGAACCGGGGTGTGAGGGCCGGGCCCCTCCAGCACCATGACGGTGTGAGGGCGGGCACCTACAGTGCTGTGAACCGGGGTGTGAGGGCCGGGCACCCCTTTAGGTCCATGACACGGGGTGTGAGAGCCGTGTGCAGCTTATTGACATGACCAGGGTGTGAGGCGGGCACCCGTGACATGTCCCGGGGTGTGAGGGCGGGGGTCCTCAGCGCCATGCCCCAGGGGTGTGGGCCGGGCACCCCTTCAGTGCAATGAACCTGGGTGTGAGGCGATCCTCCTTCAATGAATGACCCAGGGTGTCAGGGCCGGGCACCTTAGTGACATGACCCGGGGTGCAGGGCCGGGCACCTCTGTGCCGGAGTGTGAGGGCGGGCACCTTCAGTGCCATGAACCGGGGTGTGACGGCCGGGCACATCTTCAATGCCATGAACCGGGGTGTGAGGGCGGGCACCCTTCCAGTGCCATGAAACAGGGTGTGAAGGCCAGCACCCCTGTGCTGTGAACCGGGGTGTGAGGCCAGGCACCCCTCCAGCACCATGACCCGGTGTGTGAGGCCAGGCACCCCACAGTGCTGTGAGCCGGGGTGTGAGGGCCAGGCACCTCACATGACCCGGGGTGTGAGGCCAGGCACTTGGCACCATGACTCGGGGTGTGAGGGCGGGCAACCTTTCAGTGCCCAAGCAGGGGTGTGAAGGCCGGCACACAGTGCTGTGAACCGGGTGTGAGGGCCAGGTACCCTTCATGACCCAGGGGTGTGAGGCGACACCCCTTCACATGACCAGGGTGTGAGGGCGGGCACCCCATCAGTGCCATGAACCGGGGTGTGTGGCCGGTCCTCCTTCAGTGACATGACCCGGGGTGTCAGGGCCGGCACCCTTTCGTGACATGGACCGGGTGTGCCCGGCACCCCTGCAGTGTTGTGACCGGGTTGTGAGGGCCGGGCACCCTTCACATGACCCGGGTGTAAGGCCAGCATCCCTCAGCACCATGACCCGTTGTGAGGCCGGGCACCCCTTCAGTGCCATGAACCGGGGTTTGAGGGCCGGGCATCTTCAGTGCCATGAACCGGGGTGTGAGGCCGGGCAGCCTACAGTGCTTTTGAACCGGGTGTGAGGGCGGGCACCCTTAGGTCCATGACCGGGTGTGAGCCGTGTACCCTTATTGACATGACCAGGGGTGTGAGGCCGGGCCCGGGCACCCTTTAGTGACATGTCCCGGGGTGTGAGGGCTGGGATCCCTCCAGCACCATGACCCGGAGTAGGAGGACCGGGCACCCCATCAGTGCCATGAACAGTGGTGGGCTGGGCACCCCCTTCAGTGCCATGAACCGTGGTAGGCCGGGCACCCCCTCAGTGCCATGAAAACGGGTGAAGGACGGGCACCCTATAGTGCTGTGAAATCGGGTGGCCGGGCACCCCTTCGGCTACGACCCGGTGAGGGCCGGGCACCCCTTTAGCACCATGACTCGTGGTGGAGAGGGCCGGGCAACTCTTCAGTGCCCTGAAACGGGGTGTGTGAAGGCCGGGACCCCTCACAGTGCTGTGAACCGGAGTGTGAGGGCCGGGTACCCTTCACATGACCCGGGTGTGAGGGCTGAGCACCCTTCACATGACCCGGGTTAGGAGGCCGGGCACCCCTATCAGTGCTATGAACTGTGTGATGGTCGGTCACTCTTTCAGTGACATGACCTGGGGTGTTGTACAAGGCACCCCTTTTCGTGACATGAACTGGGGTGTGATTATTCGGCACCCCTGCAGGTTGTGAACCGGTTAGAGGGCCGGGCACACATGACCTGGGGGTGTGAAGGCCCGGCATCCCTCCAGCACCATGACCCGGATTAGAGGGCCGGGCACCTCTGAAAGCTGGCGAACTGGGGCTTGAGGGCCGGGCAACCCTGACAGCTTTTGAACTGGGTGGGAGGCTGTACTACATGACCCGGTGTGAGGGCTGGCACTCTTCAGCACCATGACTCGGGGTGTGAGGGCTGGCACCTCACTCAGTGCCATGACCCGGGAGGAGGCTGGCACTTTTAGTGACATGACCCAGGGAGTGAGGGGGCTGCCGGGTACCTCCGCACTATGACCCTGGAGGTGAGGGTCGTGGGCACCCGCTCTGAGTGCCATGAACACGGGGTGTAAGGGCCGGGCACCCTTCAGTGCTGGCGAACTGGGGGTGTGATGGCTACACCCATCAGTGCCCTGAAACGGGGTGTGAAGGGCACCCATCAGTGCCCTGAAATGGGGTGTGAAGGCCCTGCACCCCTACAGTGCTGTGAACCGGTGTGAGGGGCTGGCACCCTCTGCACTATGTGGGAGGGCTGGGCACCCCTACAGTGCTGTGAACCGGGTGTGAGGCCGGGCACCCTTTAGGTCCATGACCCGGGGTGTGAGAGCTGCAAAATTTTATTGGACATGAACAGGGGTGAGGTGGCCGGCACTCCCTTTAGTGACATGTCCCGGGGTGTGAGGGGCCGGGGATCCTCTCCAGCACTATGACCCGGAGGTGAGGACCGGGCACCCCATCATGCCATGAACAGGGTGTGAGGGCCGGGCACCCCTTCAGTGCCATGAACCGGGTGTGAGGGCTGGCACCCTTTCAGCCAAGTGAAACGGGGTGTGAAGGACGGGCACCCTATAGTGCTGTGAGCCGGGGTGTGAGGGCTAGGCACCTTCACATGACCCGTGGGGCGAGGCCCCCCTTTAGCACTATGACTCGGGGGTGTGTACTGGGCAACCTTTCAGTGCCCTGAACGGGTGTGTGAAGGCCGGGCACCCTACAATGCTGTGAACCGGAGTGTGAGGGCCGGTACTCCTCACATGACCCCTGGGGTGTGGCCGAGCACCCCTTCATGACCTGGGTTAGAGGCTGGCACCCCATCAGTGCCATGAACCGGGGTGTGATGGCCGGTCACCTCTTTCCAGTGAGACACAGCGGATCTGCAAACAGGGCCGGGCACCTTTCGTGACATGAACTGGGGTGAATGCCCGGCAACCCTGCAGTGTTGTGAACTGGCCAGGAGGGCTGGGCACCACATGACCCGGGTGGTGATGGCCCGCATCCTCCAGCACCATGACCCGGATTAGAGGGCTGGGCACCTTCAGTGCTATGAACGGGGTTTGAGGGCCGGGCACATCTTCAAAGCATGAACCGGGGTGGAGGGCCGGGCAAATTCCTACAGTGTTTTGAACTGGGGTGTGAGGGCTGGCACCTCAGTGATGAACAGGGGTGTGAGGGATGGGCACCCCCTTCCAGTGCCATGAACCGGGTGTGAGGGCCGGGCACCCTCTCAGTGCCAAGGAACGGGGTGAAGGGACGGCACCCCTATAGTGCTGTGAACTGGGGTGAGGGGCTGGCACCCCTTTCACATGACCCGGGTGGGGAGGGCCGGCACCCCTTAGCACTGCGGACTGGGTGTGAAGGCCGGGCAACCTCAGTGCCCTGAACGAGGTGAAGGCCGGGCACCCCTACAGTGCTGTGAACTGGAGTGTGAGGGGTCGGGTACCCCTTCACATGACCCGGGTGTGAGGGCTGAGCACCTCTCACATGACCCGGCTAGGAGGGCCGGGAACCTCACTGTGCGCGCGTGAACTGGGTGTGATGGCTGGTCACCTGAGACCCGGGTGTCAGGGCCGGGTAATCCTTCAGACATGAACTGGGTGTGAATACCCGCACCCCTGCAGTGTTGTGAACTGCCAGAGGGCCGGGCACCCCTTTCGTGACATGAACCGGGGTGTGAATACCTGGCACCCCTGCAGTGTTGGGGAACTGGCTAGGAAGGGCACCCCTTCACATGACCTGGGTGTAAAGGCCCCGCATCCCTCCAGCACCATGATCTCGGATTGCGGAGGCCGGGCACCCCTTCAGTGCCATGAACTGGGGTTTGAGGGCCGGGCACATTCAGTGCCATGAACTTAGGTGGAGGGCTGGCAACCCTACAGTAAGTGGAACCGGGATGTGAGGGCCGGGCACTCTTCACATGACCCGTGAGGGCCGGGCACCCCTTCAGCACTATGACTCGGGTGTGAGGGCCGGCAGCCCATCAAAGGCGAACCGGGGGTGTGATGGCTGGCACCCCTTCAGTGACATGACCTGGGGAGGAGGGCCGGGCACCTCTTAGTGACATGACCCAGGGAGTGAGGGCTGGCAATTCTCCAGCACCATGACCCGGAGTGTGAGGGCCGGGCACCTGTTCAGTGCCATGAACACGGGGTGTGGCGGGCCGGGCACCTTCAGTGCCATGAACCGGGGTGTGATGGCCGGGCACTTATCAGTGCCCTGAAACGGGGTGGGGTGAAGGCTGGCAGCACTTTATCAGTGCCCTGAAATGGGGTGTGAAGGCCCGGCAATCTACAGTGCTGTGAACTGCAAGAGGGCTGGCACCTCTCCAGCAGCACCATGAGACCCGGTGTGTGAGGGGCTGGCACCCCTAAGAAAAGCGGGGAACTGGGTGGTGCTGGCACCCCTTTAGGGTCCATGACCTGGGGTGTGAGAGCTGTGTACCTTATTGACATGACCAGGGGTGTGAGGGGCCGGGCACTTTAGTGACATGTCCCGGGTGTGAGGGTCAGATCCCCTTCCAGCACCATGACCCGGAGTGTGAGGACTGGCACCCCATCAGTGCTATGAACAGGGGGTGTGAGGGCTGGGCACTCCCCTTCAGTGCCAAGTGAACCGGGTGTGAGGCCGGCACCCTTCAGTGCCAAGGAAACGGGTGTGAAGGACGGCAATTTTAGTGCTGTGAGCCGGTGTGAGGGCCAGGCACCTTCATGACCCGGGGTGGAGGACCGCACCCTTTTTAGCACCATGACTCGGGGTGTGAGGGCTGAGCACCCCTTCACATGACCCGGGTGTGAGGGCTGGCACCCCCTTCATGACCCGGGTGTGAGGGCCGAGCACCCCCTTCACATGACCCGGGTGTGAAGGCTGGGCACCCCATCATGCCATGAACCGGGTGACATGGTCACTTCCTTCAGTGACATGACCCGGGGTGTTAGGCCGGCACCCCTTTTCAGGACATGAACTGTGTAATGCCCGTACCCCTGCAGTGGTGGAACCGGTTAGAGGGCCGGCACCCTTCACATGACTCCGGGGTGTGTGAAGGCCCCAGCATCCTCCAGCACCATGACCTGGATTAGAGGGCTGGCACCCTTCAGTGCCATGAACTGCTTGAGGGCCGGGCACATCTTCAGCTATGAACCGGGGTGTGAGGGCCGGGCAACCCTACAAAGCTTTTGAACTGGGGTGTGGAGGCTGGGCACCCCTTCACATGACCCGGGGGTGTGAGGGCCACCCCTTCAGCACACCATGACTCGGGGTGTGGAAAGCCGGGCACCCCATCAGTGCCATGAACCGGGTGTGATGGCTGGCACCCCTTCAGTGACATGACCCGGGAGGAGGGGCCGGGCACCTCTTAGTGACATGACTCCAGGAGTGAGGGGCTGGGTACCCCTCCAGCACCATGACCCGGAGTGTGTGAGGGCTGGCACCTGTTCAGTGCCATGAACACGGGGTGGCGGGCCGGGCACCCCTTCAGTGCCATGAACCGGGGTGTGATGGCCGGGCACCCTATCAGTGCCCTGAAATGGGGTGAAGGCCGGGCACCCTTACAGTGCTGGGTGGAACGAGGGTGTGAGGGCCGGGCACCCCTTCAGGCGAGACCCGGGTGTGAGGGCTGGCACCTTCACACGACCTGGGGTGTGAGGCTGGCACCCCTTCAGCACCATGTCTCAGGGGTGTGAGGCCGGCCTCTCATCAGTGCCAAGGAACCGGGGTGTGAGGGCTGCCCCTTCAGTGCCATGAAACGGGGGTGAGGTGCAGGGCACCCCTTTACAGTGCTGGCGAACCGGGTGTGAGGGCTGCACTCTTCCCATGACCCGGGGTGTAATGGCCGGGCACCCTTCATAATTGGCGACCCGTGATGGCCGGGCACCCTTCAGCACCATGACCCGGGTGTTAGCTTGCCTGATTTCACTTGCCATGAATCGGGTGCAGGCTGAATCGACGGTGCCATTAATCAGGGTGTGAGGGGCCGGTACCCTATCAGCAACATGAACCGTGTGAAGGGCCGGCACCTCTCCAGCACCATGTCCCGAGGTGTGAGGGCCGACACTCATTCAGTGACATGACTGGGGTGACGGCCGGGCACCCTTCAGTGACATGAACCTGGGTGTGAGGGCCAGTCACTCCTTCCAATGACATGACCCGGGGTGTCAGGGCCGGGTACCCCTTTGCGCCACACCCGGGTGCCAGGCCGGGCACCCCTCCAGCACTATGACCCTGAGTGTGAGGGCCGGGCACTCTTCAGTGCCATGAACCGGGGTGTGACGGCCGGGCACATCTTCAATGCCATGAACCGGGGTTGAGGGCTGCACCCCTTCATGACCCGGGGTGTGAGGGCCGGCACTCTCCAGCACTATGAAACGGGGTGAGGGGCTGGGCACCCTTCAGTGCTATGAAGGGTTGTGAGGGGCTGGGCACTAGCTAGGGTCCATGACCTGGGGTGTGAGGGCCGTACCCTTATTGACATGACCAGGGGTGTGAGGGCTGGCACCCTTTAGTGACATGTCCTGGGTGTGAGGGCCGGGGATCCCTCCCAGCACCATGACCCGTAGTGAGGGGCCGGGCACCCCCTTCAGTGCCATGAACCGGGGTGAGGGCTGGCAACTTTGTGCCATGAAACAGGGTGTGAGGGCTGGACCCTTTCACATGACGCGGGTTTGAGGGCCTGGCTCGATTCTCAGTGCTATGAATCGGCGTGAGGCCGGGCACCCCTTCAGCACCATGTCCCGGGGTGTTGGGGGGCTTGGCTCGGATTATGCCATGAATCGGGTGTGAGGGCCGGGTACCCCATCAGCACCATGACCCGGGTGGGAAGGCTGGCACCCCTCCAGCACCAGCGTGTCCCGGGCAGGAGAGGGCTGACACCTGGTCTGGTGACATGACCGTGTGACAGCTGGCATCCTTCAGTGAGACATGACCTGGGGTGTGAGGCCGGGCACTTTCCAGCACCATGCCTGGGTGTGAGGCCGGCACCCCTTCTGAAAAGAATATGATCCTGGGTGAGGCCGCCACTGGTGGTGATTTGACCTGCAGTTTGTGGGTCGGGCACCGTGACATGAAACGGGTGAATGCCCGGGCACCCCTACAGTGTTGTGGAACTGGGTTAGAGGCTGGCACCCCTTCACATGACCCGTGTGACGCCTGGCATCCCTCCAGCACCATGACCCGGATTAGAGGGCTGGCACCCCTTCAGGTGCCATGAACGTGTGAGGGCCGGGCACATCTTCACTGCTATGAACTGGGGTGAGGGTTGGCACCTTTCAGTGCTATGAACGGGGTGTGAAGGCCGGGCACCCTACAGTGCCTTGGAACTGGGGTGTGAGGGCCGGGCACTTCTTCACATGACCCGGGGTGTGAGGCCGGGTACCCTTCAGCACCATGACTCGGGATGTGAGGGCTGGGCACCCCATCAGTGCCAAGTGAACTGGTGGATGGCTGCACCTCTTCATGACATGACCTGGGGAGTGAGGCCGGGCACCTCTTTAGTGACACATGACCCCGGGAGTGAGGGCCGGGTACCCCTCCAGCACCATGACCCGGAGTGTGAGGCCGGGCACCCCTTCTGTGCCATGAACACGGGTTGTGAGGCCTGGCACCTTCAGTGCCATGAACCGGGGTGTGATGGCGGGCACGCACAAGTGCTGTGAACCAGGGTGTGAGGGCGGGCACCCCTTCAGTGCCATGAACCGGGGTGTGAAGGCCGGTCACCCCTACAGTGCTGTGAACCAGGGTGTGAGGCCAGGCACCCCTTCCACATGACCCGGGGTGTGAGGCCGGGCACCCCTTCCATGACCTGGGGTGTGAGGGCCGGGCACCCCTTCAGCACCATGACTCGGGGTGTCAGGCCCGGGCACCCCATCAGTGCCATGAACCGGGGAGTGAGGGCGGGCTCCCCCTTCAGTGCCATGAAACGGGGTGTGAGTGCAGGGCACCTACAGTGTTATGAACCGGGGTGTGAGGGCCGGGCACCTTCCCATGACCCGGGGTGTGAAGGCCGGGCACTCCTTCAGTGCCATGAACCTGGGTGTGAGGGCCGGTCACTCCTTCAGTGACATGACCCGGGGTGTCAGGGCCGGGCACCCCCTTTCGTGACATAAGCAGGGGTGTGAGGGCCAGGCACCCCTTCAGTGCCATGAACACGGGGTGTGAGGGCCGGGCACCCCTTCAGTGCCATGAACCCGGGGTGTGATGGCTGGGCACCCTTTCAGTGCCCTGAAGCGGGTGTGAGCCGGGCACCCCTACAGTGCTGTGAACCAGGGTGAGAGGGCCAGGCACCCCTTCACATGACCCGGGGTGAGGCCAGGCACCCTTCACATGACATCAGGGTGTGAGGCAGGCACCCCTGCAGCACCATGACTCGGGGTGTGAGGCCGGCACCCAATCAGTGCCATGAACCGGGGGTGAGGCCGGGCTGCCCTTCCAGTGCCATGAAGCGGGGTGTGAGTGCATGGCAACCCAACAGTGTCATGAACGGGGTGTGAGGGCCGGGCACCCCTTTAGTGACATGTCCCGGGGTGTGAGGCGGGAGGATTCCTCCACCATGACCCGGAGTGTGAGGCCGGGCACCCCTTCAGTGCCATGAACAGGGGTGTGAGGGCCGGGCACCCCTTCAGTGCCATGAACAGGGTGAGGGCCGGGCACCCTTTCAGTGCTATGAAACGGGGTGTGAAGGCCGGGCACCCTATAGTGCTGTGAACCGGGGTGTGAGGGCGGGCACCCCTTCCCATGACCCGGGGTGTGAGGCCGGGCACTCCTTCAGTGCCATGAACCTGGGTGTGAGGGCCGGTCACTCCTTCAGTGACATGACCCGGGGTGTCAGGCCAGGCACCCCTTTCGTGACATCAACAGGGGTGTGAGGCCGGGCACCCCTCCAGTGCCATGAACACGAGGTGTAGGGCCGAGGCACCCCTTCAGTGCAGACCGGGGTGTGATGGCTGGGCACCCTTCAGTGCCCTGAAACGGGGTGTGAAGGCCGGGCACCCCTACAGTGCTGTGAACAGGGTGTGAGGGCCGGGCACCCCTTCATGACCCGGGGGTGTGAGGGCGGGCACCCAATCAGTGCCATGAACCGGGGAGTGAGGCCGGGCTGCCCTTCAGTGCCATGAACCGGGGTGTGAGGGCCGGGCACATCTTCTGCCATGAACCGGGTGTGAGGCCGGGCACCCTTTCAGTGCCATGAAACGGGGTGTGAAGGCCGGGCACCCCTACAGTGCTGAACCGGGGTGTGAGGGCCGGGCACCCTTCACATGACCCGGGGTGTGAGGGCAGGCTAACCCTTCAGCACCATGACTCGGGATGTGAGGGCGGGCACCCCATCAGTGCCATGAACCGGGGTGTGATGGCGGGCACCCTTCAGTGACATGACCCGGGAGGTGAGGGCGGGCACCTCTAGTGACATGACCGGGGAGTGAGGGCCAGGCACCTCAGCACCATGACCCGGAGTGTGAGGGCCGGGCACCCCTTCTGTGAACACGGGTGTAGGGCCTGGCACCCCTGCAGTGCCATGAACGGGGTGTGATGGCGGGCACCCCTTCAGTGCTGTGAACCAGGGTGTGAGGGCCGGGCACCCCTTCAGTGCCATGAACCGGGTGTGAAGGCCGGGCACCCCTACAGTGCTAATGAACCAGGGTGTGGGCCGGCACCCCTTCACATGACCCGGGGTGAGGCCGGGCACCCCTTCACATGACCTGGGGTGTGAGGGCCGGGCACCCCTTCAGCACCATGACTCGGGGTGTCAGGCGGGCACTATCAGTGCCATGAACCGGGAGTGAGGCCGGGCACCCCTTCAGTGCCATGAAACGGGGGTGTGAGTGCCGGGCACCCCTACAGTGTTATGAACCGGGGTGTGAGGCCGGGCACCTTCCCATGACCCGGGGTGTGAAGGCCGGGCACTCCTTCAGTGCCATGAACCTGGGTGTGAGGCCGGTCACTCCTTCAGTGACATGACCCGGGGTGTCAGGGCCGGGCACCCCTTTCGTGACATCAACCCGGGGTGTGAGGCGGGCACCCCTTCAGTGCCATGAACACGGGTGTAAGGGCCGGGCACCCCTTCAGTGCCATGAGCGGGTGTGATGGCTGGGCACCCTTCAGTGCCCTGAAGCAGGTGTGAAGGCCGGGCACCCTACAGTGCTTGAACCAGGGTGAGGGCCGGGCACCTACATGACCCGGGGTGTGAGGGCCGGGCACCCTACATGACATGGGGTGTGAGGCCGGGCACCCCTTCAGCACCATGACTCGGGGTGTGAGGCCGGGCACCCAATCAGTGCCATGAACCGGGGAGTGAGGGCCGGGCTGCCCTTCAGTGCCATGACCAGGGTGTGAAGGCAGGCAACCCAACAGTGTTATGAACTGGGGTGTGAGGGCCAGGCACCCCTTTAGTGAACATGTCCCGGGGTGTGAGGCCGAGTCCCTCCAGCACCACTGGCCAGGTGTGAGGGCAGGCACCTTCAGTGCCATGAACAGGGGTGTGAGGGCCGGGCACCCCTTCAGTATGAACCGGGGTGTCAGGGCAGGCACCCTTTCAGTCATGAAACGGGGTGTGAAGGCCGGGCACCTATACAGTGCTGTGAACCGGGGTGTGAGGGCCGGGCACCTTCCCCATGACCCGGGGTGTGAGGCCGGGCACTCCTTCAGTGCCATGAACCTGGGTGTGAGGGCAGTCACTCCCTTCAGTGACATGACCCGGGGTGTCAGGGCCGGGCACCCCTTCGTGACATCAAACGGGGTGTGAGGGCCGGGCACCCCTTCAGTGCCATGAACACAGGTGTAGGGCCGGGCACCCCTTCAGTGCCATGAACCAGGGGTGGATGGCTGGGCACCAGTGCCCTGAAACATGTGAGCCGGGCACCCCTACGGTGAACCAGGGTGTGAGGGCCGGGCACCCCTTCACATAACCCGGGGTGTGAGGGCCGGGCACCCAATCAGTGCCATGAACCGGGGAGTGAGGGCCGGGCTGCCCTTCCAGTGCCATGAAACGGGGTGTGAGTGCATGCAACCCAACAGTGTTATGAACCGGGGTGTGAGGCCGGGCACCTTTAGTGACATGTCCCGGGGTGTGAGGGCGAGGATCCCTCCAGCACCATGACCCGGAGTGTGAGGCCAGGCACCCCTTCAGTGCCATGAACAGGGGTGTGAGGCCAGGCACCCCTTCAGTGCCATGAAAAGGGGTGTGAGCCGGGCAACACCCTTTCAGTGCTATGAAACAGGGTGTGAAGGCCGGGCACCCTATAGTGCTGTGAACCGGGGTGTGAGGCCGGGCACCCCTTCCCATGACCCGGGGTGTGAAGGCCGGGCACTCCTTCAGTACCATGAACCTGGGTGTGAGGCGGGCACCCCTTCCAGCACCATGACTCGGGGTGTGAGGGCCGGGCACCCCATCAGTGCCATGAACACGGGTGTGAGGCCGGGCACCCCTTCAGTGACATGACCCGGGGTGTGAGGGCCAGGCACCCCTTCACATAACCCGGGGTGTGAGGGCAGGGCACCCCTTCACATGACCCGGGGTGTGAGGCCGGGCACCCTTCAGCACCATGAGCGGGGTGTGAGTGCCAGGCACCCATACCGTGGTTTGAACCAGTGTGAGGCCGGGCACCCTTTCACATGACCCGGGGTGTCAGAGACGGGCACCTCCCACATGACCCGGGGTGTGAGGGCCGAGGCACCCCTTAGATTCCCTGACCCAGGGTGTGAGGCCGGGCATCCCTCCAGCACCATGGCCCGGGGTGTGAGGGCCGGACACCAATTCAGTGAAATGACTCGGGGTGTGACGGGGCTCCCTTCAGCAATGATGACCTGGGGTGTGAGGGCTGGGCACCTCTTTAGTGACATGACCCAAGGAGTGAGGGCCAGGTGCCCCTCCAGCACCATGACCCGG
Source organism: Homarus americanus (assembly GCF_018991925.1). Classification (NCBI taxonomy): domain Eukaryota; kingdom Metazoa; phylum Arthropoda; class Malacostraca; order Decapoda; family Nephropidae; genus Homarus; species Homarus americanus. The sequence goes on along the minus strand of NW_024755031.1, from coordinate 57,703 downwards.
AGTGTGAGGGCCGGGCACCCGTTCAGTGCCATGAACACGGGTGTAAGGGCCAGGCACCTTCAGTGCCCGCCGAACCGGGGTGTGATGGCCGGGCACCCCTATCAGTGCCCTGAAACGGGGTGTGAAGGCCAGGCACCCCTACAGTGCTGTGAACCAGGGTGTGAGGGCGGATGCCTTCACATGACCCGGGGTGTGAGGGCCAGGCACCCCTTCATGACCTGGGGTGTGAGGGCCAGGCACCTTCAGCACCATGACTCGGGGTGTGAGGGCCGGGCTCCCCTCAGTGCCATGAACAGGTAGTGAGGGCCGGGCTCCCCTTCAGTGCCATGAAACAGGGGTGTGAGTGCAGGGCACCTACAGTGTTATGAACCGGGGTTTGAGGGCCGGGCACCTTCCCATGACCCGGGGTGTAATGGCCGGGCACCCCTTCAGCACCATGACCCGGGGTGTAATGGCCGAGCACCCCTTCAGCACCATGACCCGGGGTGTTGGGGCTTGGCTCCATTCTGCCATGAATCGGGGTGTGAGGGCCTGGCTCGATTTCAGTGCCATTATCAGGGTGTGAGGGGCGGGTACCCCATCAGCAACATGAACCGGGGTGTGAGCCGGGCACCCTCCCACCATGTCCCGGGTGTGAGGGCCGGACACTCATTCAGTGACATGACCCGGGGTGACGGCGGGCACCCTTTCAGTGACATGACCGGGTGTGAGGGCGAGCACCCCTCCAGCACCATGAAGCAGGGTGTGAGGGCCAGGCACCCCTTCAGTGCCATGAAGCGGGGTGTGAGGGCCGGGCACCACTTTGGGTCCATGACCCGGGTGTGAGGGCCGTGTACCCTTATTGACATGACCAGGGGTGTGAGGGCCAGGCACCCAGTGACATGTCCCGGGGTGTGAGGGCGGGGATCCTCCAGCACCATGACCCCGTAGTGTGAGGGCCGGGCACCCCTTCAGTTCCATGAACCGGGGTGTGAGGGCTGGGCAAACTTTTAGTGCCATGAAACAGGGTGTGAGGGCCGGGCACCCTTTCACATGACGCTGGGTTTGAGGGCCTGGCTCGATTCAGTGCCATGAATCGGGGTGTGAGGGCCAGGTACCCCATCAGCACCATGACCCGGGGTGTGAGCCGGGCACCCCTCCAGCACCATGTCCCGGGGTGTGAGGGCCGGACACCCATTCAGTGACATGACCCGGGGTGTGACAGCCGGGCATCCCTTCAGTGACATGACCCGGGGTGTGAGAGGCCGGGCACCCTCAGCACCATGCCCGGGGTGTGAGGGCCAGGCACCCCTTCAGTGCCATGATCCTGGGTGTGAGGGCGCTCACTCCTTCAGTGACTGACCCGGGGTGTCAGGGCCAGGCACCTTTCGTGACATGAAACAGGGTGTGGATGCCCAGCACCCTACAGTGTTGTGAACCGGGTTGTGAGGCCAGGCACCCCTTCCCATGACGGGTGTGACGGCCGGGCATCCCTCCAGCACACTGACCCGGATTGTGAGGGCCGGGCACCCCTTCAGTGCCATGAACCGGGGTGTGAGGGCTGGGCACATCTTCACTGCCATGAACCGGGGTGTGAGGCCAGGCATCCTTTCAGTGCCATGGCGGGGTGTGGCCAGGCACCCCTACAGTGCTTTGAACCGGGGTGTGAGGCCGGGCACCTTCACATGACCCGGGGTGTGAGGCGGGCCTTCAGCACCATGACTCCGGGATGTGAGGGCCGGGCACCCCATCAGTGCCATGAACCGGGGTGTGATGGCCGGGCACCTCTTCAGTGACATGACCCTGAGGCGGGCACCTCTTTAGTGACATGACCCGAGTGAGGGCCAGGTACCCTCAGCACCATGACCCGGAGTGTGAGTGCCGGGCACCCCTTCAGTGCCATGAACACGGGTGTAGGGCCGGGCACCCCTTCAGTGCCATGAACCGGGGTGTGATGGCCGGGCACCTTTCAGTGCCTGAAACGGGGTGTGGCCGAGGCACCCCTACAGTGCTGTGAACAGGGTGTGAGGCCGGGCACCCCTTCACATGACCCGGGGTGTGAGGGCAGGCACCCCTTCACATGACCTGGGTGTGAGGGCCAGGCACACCTTCAGCACCATGACTCGGGTGTCAGGCCGGGCACCCCATCAGTGCCATGAACCGGGGAGTGAGGGCCGGGCTCCTTCAGTGCCATGAAACAGGGTGTGAGTGCAGGGCACCTACAGTGTTATGAACCGGGGTGTGAGGGCCAGGCACCTCTGACCCGGGGTGATGGCCGAGCACCCCTTCAGCACCATGACCCGGGGTGTAATGGCCGAGCACCCCTTCAGCACCATGACCCAGGGTGTTGGGGCTTGGCTCGATTTCACTGCCATGAATCGGGGTGTGAGGGCCTGGCTCGATTTCAGTGCCATTAATCAGGGTGTGAGGCCGGGTACCCCATCAGCAACATGAACCGGGGTGTGAGCCGGGCACCCCTCCAGCACCATGTCCCGAGGTGTGAGGCCGGACATCATTCAGTGACATGACTCGGGGTGACGGCCGGGCACCCTTTCAGTGACATGACCCGGGGTGTGGTGAACACCCACCTCAGCACTCATGAAACGGGGGTGTGAGGCCAGGCACCCCTTCAGTGCCATGAAGCGGGGTGTGAGGGCCGGGCACCACTTTGAGTCCATGACCCGGGGTGTGAGGCCGTGTACCCTTATTGACATGACCAGGGAGTGAGGCCAGGCACCCTTAGTGACATGTCCCGGGGTGTGAGGGCCGGGGATCCCTCCAGCACCATGACCCGTAGTGTGAGGGCCGGGCACCTTCAGTTTCCATGAACCGGGGTGTGAGGGCTGGGCAAACTTTAGTGCCATGAAACAGGGTGTGAGGGCCGGGCACTCTTTCACATGACGCTGGGTTTGAGGGCCTGGCTCGATTTCAGTGCCATGAACCGGGGTGTGAGGGTCGGGCACATCTTCAGTGCCATGAACCGGGGTGTGAGTGCCGGGCACCCTTTCAGTTCCATGACCCGGAGTGTGAGGGCCGGGCACCCCTTCACATGACCCGGGGTGTGAGGGCCGGGCACCCCTTCACATGACCTGGGGTCTGAGGGCCGGGCACCCCTTCAGCACCATGACTCGGGGTGTGAGGGCCGGGCACCCTATCAGTGTCATGAACCGGGGAGTGAGGGCCGGGCTCCCCTTCAGTGCCATGACACGGGGTGTGAGGCCCGGGCACCCCTTCAGTGCCATAAAACGGGGTGTGAGTGCAGGTCACCCCTACAGTGTTATGAACCGGGGTGTGAGGGCCGGGCACCCCTTCACATGACCCGGGGTGTAATGGCCGGACACCAATTCAGTGATATGAACCGGGGTGTGAGGGCCGGGCACCTTTTTAGTGCCATGAAACAGGGTGTGAGGGCGGGGACCCCTACAGTGCTGCGAACCGTGTGAGGCTGGCACCTTCACATGACGAAGGGTTTGAGGGCCTGGCTCGATTTCAGTGCCATGAATCGGCGTGTGTGGGCCGGGTACCCCTTCAGCACCATGACCCGGGGTGTTGGGGCTTGGCTCGATTTCAGTGCCATGAATCCGGGTGTGAGGGCCTGGCTCGATTTCAGTGCCATGAATCAGGGTGTGAGGGCCGGGTACCCCATCAGCACCATGACCCGGGGTGTGAAGGCGGGGCACCCCTCCAGCACCATGTCCCGGGGTGTGAGGGTCGGACACTCATTCAGTGACATGACCCGGGGTGACGGCCGGGTACCCTTACAGTGACATGACCCGGGGTGTGAGGGCCGAGCACCCCTCCAGCACCATGCCCCGGGGTGTGTGGGCCGAGCACGCCTTCAGTGCCATGAACCTGGGTGTGAGGCCCGGTCACTCCTTCAATGACATGACTCGGGGTGTCAGGGCCGGGCACCTCTCCAGCACCATGACCCGGAGTGTGGAGGGCCGGGCACCCTTCAGTGCCATGAACTGGGTGAGGGCCGGGCACATCTTCACGCTATGAACTGGGGTGTGAGGGCTACACCCCTTTCAGTGCCATGAATCGGGGTGGAGCCCGCACCCCTACAGTGCCAGGAACTGGTGAGGCCGGGCATCCCTTCACATGACCCGGGGTGTGAGGGCCGGGCACCCCTCCAGCACCATGACCCTGAGTGTGAGGGCCGGGCACCCCTACAGTGCTGTGAACCGGGGTGTGAGGGCCGGGCACTCCTTCAGTGCCATGAAGCGGGGTGTGAGGGCCGGGCACCCCTTTAGGTCCATGACCCGGGGTGTGAGGGCCGTGTACCCTTATTGACATGACCCGGGGTGTGAGGGCCGGGCACCCCTTTAGTGACATCTCCCGGGGTGTGAGGATCATGGATCCCTCCAGCACTATGACCCAGAGTGTGAGGGCCGGGCACCCCTTCAAAGGCGAACAGGGTGAGGCCGGGCACCCTTCAGTGCCGTGAACTTTGGGTGAGGGCCAGAAAATCTTTCAAAAGCAAAGGAAACGGGGTGTGAAGACCGGGCACCCCTATAGTGCTGTGAACCGGGTTGTGAGGGCCGGGCACCCCTTCCCATGACCCGGGGTGTAATGGCCGGGCAACCCTTCAGTGCCCTGACCCGGGGTGTGAGGGCTGGGTACCCCTCCAGCACCATGGACCGTGGTGTGAGGGCCGGACACCAATTCAGTGACATGAACTGGGGTGTGAGGGCCGGGCACCCCTTCACATGACCCGGGGTGTGAGGCAGGCACCCCTTCACATGACCCGGGGTGGAGGGCCGGAGGCACCTTCAGCACCATGAAACGGGGGTGAGGTGCCGGGCACCCATACCGTGGTTTGAACCAGGGTGTGAGGCCGGCACCCTTTCACATGACCCGGGGTGTCAGGGCCGGGCACCTTCACATGACTCGGGGTGTAGGGCCGGGCACCTAGTTCCCTGACCCGGGGTGTGAGGGCGGGCACCCCTCAGCACCATGGCCCGGCGTGTGCGAGGGCCGGACGAATTCAGTGAAATGACTCGGGTGTGACGGCCGGGCTCCTTCAGTAATGATGACCTGGGGTGTGAGGCTGGGCATCCCTTCAGTGACATGACCCGGGGTGTGAGGGCCGGGCACCCCTCAGTGACATGTCCCGGGGTGTGAGGGCCGGGCACACTTTCAGTGCCATGAAACAGGGTGTGAAGGCCAGGCACCCCTACAGTACCATGAATCGGGTGTGAGGGCCGGGCACCCATTCAGCACCATGACCCCAGGTGTTGGGGCTTGGCTCGATTTCAGTGCCATGAATCGGGGTGTGAGGGCCTGGCTCGATTTAAGTCCCATGAATCGTGGTCTGAGGGCCGGGCACCCCTTCAGTGACATGACCCGGGGTGTGAGGCCGGGCACCCTCCAGCACCATGCCCCGGGGTGTGAGGGCCAGGCACCCCTTCAGTGCATGAACCCTGGGTGTGAGGCCGGTCACTCCTTCAGTGTGACACCGGGGTGTGAGGGCCGGGCACCCCTTTAGTGACATGACCCGGGGTGCGAGGGCCAGGCACCTCTAGCACCATGAACGGTGTGAATGCGGGCACCCCTCCAGCACCATGACCCGGGTTGTGAGGGCCGCCCCCTTCAGTGTCATGAGCCGGGGTGTAAGGCCAGGCACCCTTCAGTGCCATGAAACAGGGTGTGAGGGCCGGGTACCAACAGTGCCATGAATCGGGTTGTGAGGGCCGGGCACCCCTACAGCACCATGACCTGGGGTGTTGGGGCTTGGCTCGATTCAGTGCCATGAATCGGGTGTGAGGCCTGGCTCGATTTCAGTGCCATGAATCGGGGTGGGGCCGGGCACCCTCCAGCACCATGCCCCGGGTGTGAGGCCAGGCACCCCTTCAGTGCCATGAACCTGGGTATGAGGGCCGATCACTCCTTCAATGACATGACCCGGGGTGTCAGGGCCGGGCAACCCTTTCGTGACATGAAACGGTGGTGAATGCCCGGCACCCCACAGTGTTGTGAACGGGTTGTGAGGCAGGCACCTTCACATGACCCGGGGTGAAGGCCGGGCACCCCTTCAGTGCCATGAACCTGGGTGAGGGCCGGTCACTCCTTCAGTGACATGACGGGGTGCAAGGCCGGCACCCTTTCGTGACATCAAACGGATGTGAGGGCCGGCACCCTTCAGGCCAGCAGCACGGTGGGGCCGGACACCCCTTCAGTGCCATGAACCGGGTTGTGATGGCTACACCTTTCAGTGCCCTGAAACGGGGTGTGAAGGCCGGGCACCCCTACAGTGCTGTGAACCAGGGTGTGAGGCCGGGCACCCCTTCACATGACCTGGGGTGTGAGGCAGGCACCCTTCACATGACCTGGGGTGTGAGGGCCGGGCACCCCTTCAGCACCATGACTCGGGGTGTGGTGGAAGCACCCCTACAGTGTTATGAACTGGTGTGAGGGCCGGGCACCCCTTTAGTGACATGTCCCGGAGTGTGAGGGCCACCCTTCAGTGCCATGAACAGGCGTGGGAGGGCGGCACCCCTTCAGTGCTATGAAACGGGGTGGAGGGCAGGCACCCTTTCAGTGCAAGGAAACGGGTGTGAAGGCCGGGCACCCCTATAGTGCAGTGAACCGGGGTGTGAGGGCTGGCACCCTTCACATGACCTGGGTGTGAGGGTGGGCACCCTTCAGCACCATGACTGGGGTGTGAGGGCCGGGCACCCTTTCAGTGCCCTGAAACGGGGTGTGTAGGCCGGGCACCCCACAGTGCTGTGGAACTGAGTGAGGCCGGGTACCCCTTCACATGACCTGGGTGTGAGGGCTGGGCACCCTTCACATTAACCCGGGGTGTGAGGGGGCACACCCTTCAGTGACATGACCTGGGGTGAGGGCCGGGCACCCCTTCACATAACCCTGGGTGTGAGGGCAGGGCAACCCTTCACATGACCTGGGTGTGAGGGCGGGCACCCCTTAGCACCATGAAACGGGGTGTGAGTGCCGGGCACCCTACCCTGGTTTGAACCACAGGGTGAGGACTGACCCTTTCACATGACCCGGGTAGTCAGGGCCGGGCACCCTTCTACATGACCTGGGTGTAAGGGCCGGGCACCCTTAAGTTCCCTGACCCAGGTGTGAGGGCCGGGCACCTCCAGCACCATGGCCTGGTGAGGGGCCGGACACCAATTCAGGAAATGACTGGGTGTGACGGCCGGGCTCCTCAGATGACCTGGGGTGTGGGGCTGGGCATCCTTCAGTGACATGACCGGGGTGTGAGGCCGGGCACCCACATATGTCCCGTGTGAGGGCGGGCACCCTCCAGCACCATGCGCCGGTGAGGGCCGGGCACCCCTTCAGTGCCATGAACCTGGTGTGAGGGCCGGTCACCTTCAGTAACATGACCCGGGTGAGGGCCGGTCACTCCTTCAGTAACATGACCCGGGGTGTGAGGGCCGGGCACTCTTTAGTAGACATGACCGGGGTGCGAGGGCCGGCACCCCTCCAGCACCATGAACCGGAGGTGTAGGGGCGGCACCCCTCCAGCACCATGAACCGGGGTGTGAGGGCCGCGCACCCCTTCAGTGTCATGAACCGGGTGTGATGGCTGGCACCAGTGCCTGAAACGGGGTGAAGGCCGGGCACCCCTACAGTGCTTGAACCGGGTGTGAGGGCTGGTACCCCTTCACATGACGCATGGTTTGAGGGCCTAACTCGATTTCAGTGCCATGAATCGGCGTGAGGCCAGGCACCCCTACAGCACCATGACTGAGGTGTTGGGGCTTGGCTCGATTTCAGTGCCATGAATCGGGGTGTGAGGGCCTGGGTCGATTTCAGTGCCATGAATCAGGGTGTGAGGCGGGCACCCCTCAGGACCATGCCCCGGGGTGTGAGGGCCGGGCACCCCTTCAGTGCCATGAACCTGGGTGTGAGGGCCGGTCACTCCTTCAGTGACATGACCCTGGGTGTCAGGCAGGCACCCCTTCGTGACATGAACGGGTGTGAAGGCCGGGCACCCCTACAGTGCTGTGAACCAGGGTGTGAGGACGGCACCCCTTCATGACCCGGGGTGTGAGGGCCAGGCACCCCTTCACATGACCTGGGGTGTGAGGGCTGGCACCCTCCAGCACCATGACTCAGGGGTGAGGGCCGGGCACCCCTTCAGTGCCATGAACCTGGGTGTGAGGCCGGTCACTCCTTCAGTGACATGACCTGGGTGTCAGGGCCGGCACCTTTCGTGACATGAAACGGGGTGTGAAGGCCGGGCACCCCTTACAGTGCTGTGAACCAGGTGTGAGGGCCGGGCACCCCATCACATGACCCTGGGTGTGAGGGCCGGGCACCCCTTCACATGACCCGGGGGTGGAGGGCTGGCACCCTTCACATGACCTGGGGTGTGAGGGCCGGGCACCCCTCCAGCACCATGACTCGGGGAGTGAGGGCGGCACCCTTTTTAGTGCCATGAAACAGGGTGTGGGGCCGGGCACCCTTACAGTGCTGAACCGGGGTGTGAGCCTGGCACCCCTTCACATGACGCGGGGTTTGAGGGCCTGGCTCGATTTCAGTGCCATGAATCGGCGTGGGAGGGCGGGCACCCCTTCAGCACCATGACCCGGGGTGTTGGCTGGCCTGATTTCACTGCCATGAATCGGGGTGTGAGGGCCTGGCTCGATTTCAGTGCCATGAATGAGGTGGGGCGGCACCATCAGCACCATGACCGGGGTGTGAAGGCGGGCACCCTCCAGCACCATGTCCTGTGAGGGCTGACACTATTCAGTGATATGACCTGGGTGACGGCCGGGCACTTTTCAGTGACATGACCCGGGGGTGTGAGGCCGAGCACCCTCCAGCACCATGCCCTGTGTGGGGCCGGGCACCCCTTCAGTGCCATGAACCTGGTGTGAGGGCTGGTCACTCCTTCAATGACATGACCTGGGTGTCAGGCTGGCACCCTTTAGTGACATGACCTGGGGTTAGGGCCGGGCACCCTCCAGCACCATGAACTGTGTGAGGGGCCGGGCACCCTTCAGTGCCATGAAACAGGGTTGAAGGCCCGCACCCCTCAGTGCTGTGAACCGGGGTGTGAGGGCAGGGCACCCCTCCAGCACCATGACCCGGTGTGTGAGGGCCGGGCACCCCACAGTGCTGTGAACTGGGTGGAGGGCTGGGCACCCCCTTCAGTGCCAAGGAAGCCGGGTGTGAGGGCTGGCACCCCTTAGGTCCATGACCCGGGGTGGGAGCGCCGTGCACTTGCTGACATGACCAGTGGTGTGAGGGCCGGGCACCCCTTTAGTGACATGTCCGGGGTGTGAGGGCGGGGATCCCCTCCAGCACCATGACCCGAGGTGTGAGGACCGGCACCCCTTCAGTGCCATGAACAGGGGTGAGGGCAGGCACCCCTTCAGTGCCATGAACCGGGGTGTGAGGGCCGGGCACCAGTGCTTAAAACGGGTTGAAGGCCGGGCACCCCTATAGTGCTGTGAACTGGGGTGAGGGCCGGGCACCCTTCACATGACCTGGGGTGAGGGCTGAGCACCCCTTCAGCACCATGACTGGGTGTGAGGCCGGGCACCCTTTCAGTGCCCTGAAACGGGGTGTGAAGGCCGGGCACCCCACAGTGCTGTGAACTGGAGTGTGAGGGCCGGGTACCCCTTCACATGACCGGGGTGTGGGGCCGGGCACCCTTCACATAACCCGTGGCGGGCACCCCTTCAGCACCATGACTCGGGGTGTGAGGGCCGGCACCCCACCAGTGCAAGGAACTGGGAGTGAGGGCCGGGCTCCTTCAGTGCCATGACCCGGGGTGTGAGGCCCGGGCACACTTTCAGTGAAATAACCCGGGTGTGAGGGCGGGAACCCCATCAGTGCCATGAACTGCGGTGTGAGGGCCGGGCACCCTTCAGTGACATGACCCGGGGTGGAGGGCCGGGCACCCTTCACATAACCTGGGGTGTGGGAGGCCGGCACCCCTTCTCACATGACCGGGGTGTAGGGCGGGCACCCCTTCAGCACCATGAAACGGGGTGAGTGCCGGGCACCCAAGGTCGGGTTTGAACCAGGGTGTCAGGGCCGGGCACCCTTCACATGACCTGGGGTAAGGCCGGGCACCCTGTTCCCTGACACGGGGTGTGAAGGCCGGGCACCCTCCAGCACCATGGCCCGGCGGTGAAGGCCGGACACCAATTCCAGTGAAATGACTGTGTGACGGGCCGGGCTCCCCTTCAGTAATGATGACTGGGGTGTGAGGGCTGGGCATCCCTTCAGTGACATGACCTTGGGTGTGAGGCCAGGGCACCCTTTCAGTGACATGTCCCGGGGTGTGAGGGCTGGCACACTTTCAGTGCCATGAAACAGGGTGAAGGCCGGGCACCTCACAGCATGAATCGGGGTGTGAGGGCCGGGCACCCATTCAGCACCATGACCCGGGTGTTGGGGCTTGGTCTGATTTCAGTGCCTGAATCGGGGTGTGAGGGCCTGGCTCTGAAAGTGCCATGAATCGTGGTCTGAGGGCCGGGCACCCTTCAGTGATGACCCGGGTGAGGCGGGCACCCCCTCCAGCACGCCCCTGGGAGAGGGCGGGCACCACCAGTGCCATGAACTGGGGTAGGGCCGGTCACTCAGTGACAGACCCGGGTGCGAGGGCCGGGCACCCTCCAGCACCATGAACTGAGTGTGAATGCGGGCACCTCCAGCTCCATGGCCCGGGTTTGAGGGCGGACACCCATTCAGTCACATTACCCGGGTGACGGCCGGCACCACTTCAGTGACATGACCCGGGGTGAGGGCCGGCACCCTCCAGCACCATGACCCGGGGTGTGAGGGCTGCGCACCCCTTCAGTGTCATGAGCGGGGTGTAAAGGCGACACCCTTTCAGTGACATGAAACAGGGTGAGGGCGGGCACCCCACCAGTGCTGCGAACCGGGGTGTGGGGGCCGGGCACCCTTTACATGACGCGGGGTTTGAGGGCCTAACTCGATTTCAGTGCCATGAATCGGCGTGTGAGGGCCGGGCACCCCTACAGCACCATGACCTGGGGTGTTGGGGCTTGGCTCATTTCAGTACCATGAATCGGGGTGTGAGGGCCTGGCTCGATTTCAGTGCCATGAATCAGGGTGTGAGGGCCGGGCACCCCTCCAGCACCATGCCCCGGGGGTGAGGGCCGGCACCCCTTCAGTGCCATGAACCTGGGTATGAGGCCGGTCACTCCTTCAGTGACATGACCCGGGGGTCAGCCAGGCACCCTTTCGTGACATGTTACGGGTGTGAATGCCCGGCACCCTCAGTGGTGTGAACTGGTTGTGAGGCCGGGCAACCTGCCACATGACCCGGGGGTATGAAGGCCGGGCACCCCTTCAGTGCCATGAACCTGGTGTGAGGGCGGTCACTCCTCAGTGACACCTGGGTGTCAGGGCCAGGCACCCTTTCAGACATCAAACGGGGTGTGAGGGCAGGCACCCCTTCAGTGCCATGAACACGGGAGGGCCAGGCACCCCTTCAGTGCCATGAACCGGGGTGTGGTGGCTGGGCACCTTTCAGTGCCCTGAAACGTGTGAAGGCCGGGCACCCCTACAGTGCGTGAACCAGGGTGTAGGGCCGGGCACCCTTCAATGACAAGGGGTGTGAGGGCTGGCAGCCCTTCACATGACCTGGGGTGAGGGCCGGGCACCCCTTTAGTGACATGTCCCGGGGTGTGAGGGCCGGGATCCCACCAGCACCATGTCCTGAGTGTGAGGGCGGCCACACCCCTTCAGTGCCATGAACAGGGTGTGAGGCCGGGCACCCTTCAGTGCCATGAACCGGGGTGAGAGGGCTGGGCACCTTTCTGTGCCATGAACGGTGAAGGCCAAACTCCATAGTGCTTGAACCGAGGGGGCGGCCGGTACTCCTTCCACATGACCCAGGGTGAGGGCCGGGCACCCTCTCACATGACCCGGGGTGTGGGGAAGCTGGGCACCTCCAGCACCATGGCCTGGGTGTGAGGGCCGGACACCAATTCAGTGAAATGACTGGGGTGTGACGGCCGGGCTCCCCTTCAGTAATGATGACCTGGGGTGTGAGGGCTGGGCATCCCTTCAGTGAACATTCGGGGTGAGGCCGGGCACCCTTTCAGTGACATGTCCTGTGAAGGCCGGGCACACCTCAGTGCCATGAAACAGGGTGTGAGGCCGGGCACCCCACAGTGCCATGAATCGGGGTGTGAGGGCCGGCACCCATTCAGCACCATGACCCGGGTGTTGGGGCTTGGCTCGATTTCAGTGCTAATCGGGTGTGAGGGCTCGCCGATTTCAGTGCCATGAATCGGGTGTGAAGGCCTGGCTCGATTTCAGTGCCATGAATCGGGGTGTGAGGGCTGAGCACCCCATCAGCACTGACCCAAGGTGTGAGGGCTGGCACCCTCCAGCACCATGGCCCAGGGTGTGCGGGCCGACATCCACTCAGTGACAAGACCCGGCTATGACGAGCAGACCTTCAGTGACATGACCCGGGGTGTGAGGGCCGGGCACCCCTTAAGTGCCATGAAACGGTGTGTGAGTGCTGGCACCCTTATGCCATGAAACGGGGTGGAGGGCCATCACTCCAGTGACATGACCTGGGGTGTGAGGGCTGGGCACCCCCTAGGGACATGACCCCTGGGTGGAGGGCCGGGCACCCCTCCAGCACCATGACCCGAGTGTGAGGGCTGGCACCGCTTCAGTGCCATGAACTGTGAGGCCGGGCACCCCACCTGCCATGAAACGGATGTGAGTGCTGGCCCCCTTCAGCATCATGGCCCGGGGTGGAGGGCAGGACACCTATTCAGTGACATGACCAGGGTGTGACGGGCAGGAACCCCTTCAGTGACATGACCCGGGGTGTGAGGGCCGGGCACCCTCCAGCACCATGCCCCAGGGTGTGAGGGCCGGGCACCTTCACATGACCCGGGGTGTGAGGGCTGGGAACCCTTCACATGACCTGGGGTGAGGGCTGGGCACCCCTGCAGCACCATGACTGGGTGTGAGGCCAGGCACCCCATCAGTGCCAGGACGGGAGGAGGCCGGCACCCTTTCAGTGACATGAACAGGGGGAGGGCCGGGCACCTTAAGTGCCATAACGTGTTGAGTGCGGCACCCATACAGTGCTTTGATCCAGGGTGTGAGGGGGCACCCTTCACATGACCCGGGTCAGGGTCGGGCACCCTCCAGCACCATGACCGGGGTGTGAGGGCCGGCCCCATCAGTGCCATGAACTGGGCGAGATGGCCGGGCACCCCTAAATGCCATGAAACGGGTGGGGCAGGCACCCACAATGTATGAACCGGGGTGTGAGGGCGGCACCCCTTCACATGACCTGGGGTAGGGCCGGGCACCTCTGTGCCCTGACCTGGGGGTGAGGGCGAACCTTCAGCACAATGACCAGGGGGAGGGTGGGGCACCTCCAGCACCATAGCCCGAGGTGTGAGGGCTGGACAATTCAGTGACATGACCCTGGGTGTGACTGCTGGTCTCCCTTCAGTGACATGACCTGGGAGGAGGGCTAGGCACCTTCAGTGACATGACCTGGGGTGTGAGGCTGGGCACCCTTTCAGTGACATGTCCCTGGCGTGTGAGGGCTGGGCACCCCTCCAGAACCATGACCCGGAGTGGAGGCTGGGCACCCTCAGTGCCATGAAACAGGGTGTGTGAGGGCCGGGCACCCCTTCAGTGTCATGAACCTGGTGAGAGCCGGCACCCTTTCAGTGCCATGAAACAGGGTGTGTGAGGGTCGGGCACCTTCAGTGCCATGAATCGGGGTGTGAGGCCGGGCACCCCTTCAGCACCATGACCCGTGTGTTGGGGCTTGGGTCGATTTCAGCGCCATGAATCGGGGTGTGAGGGCCTGGCCTCGATTTCAGTGCCATGAATCGGGGGTGGGGCCGGGCACCCCATCAGCACCATGACCCGGGATGAGGGCGGGCACCCCTCCAGCACCATGGCCCAGGGTGTGAGGGCGGACACCCATTCAGTGACAAGACCCGGCTTTGACGAACGGGCAGGCCATCAGTGACATAACCCGTGGAGGGCTGGCACCCCTCCAGCACCATGCCCTGGGGTGTGAGGCCGGGCACCCTTCATGCCATGAACCTGGGTGTGAGGGGCGGTCACTCTTCAGTGACATGACCCGGGGTGTGTGGGCCAGAACCCCTTTAGGGACATCACTGGGTGAGGGCCGGGCACCCCTCCAGCACCATGAACCGGAGTGAGGGCCGGGCACTCTTCAGTGCCATGAACGGGTGAGGGCTGACACCCTTATGCCATGAACGGGGAGTGCCGGTACCTTCAGCACCATGGCCTGGGTGTGAGGGCCGGACACCCATTCAGACATGACCCGGGGTGACGGCCAGAAACCCTTCAGTGACATGACCGAGGGTGTGCACACCATGCCCCGGGGTGTGAGGGCCGGGCACCCTTCTGTGCCATGGACCTGTGTGAGGTCACACCTTCAGTGACATGAACCAATTTAGAGGCCGGGCACCCCATCAGTGACATGACCCGTGGTGTGAGGCCGGGGACCTCTCCATCACCATGACCCGTAGTGTGAGGGCGGGCATCCATTCAGTGCCATGAACAGGGGTGTGAGGCCGGGGACCCCTTCAGTGCCAAGAACTGGTGAGGGCCCTGCACCCCTTCAGTGACATGACCTGGGTGTGAGGGCCGGTCACCCCTTTAGTGACATGACCCGGGGTGTGAGGGCTGGCACCCCTTCAGCACCATGACTCGGGGTGTGAAGGCCACCCCATCAGTGCCATTAACCGGGGTGTGAGGGTCGCACCTAATCATTGCCATGACCCGGGGTGTGAGGGCAGGCTTCTTTCAGTGCCAAGGACCGGGGTGTGAGGCCTGGCACGCTTTCAATGACATGACCCTGGTGTGAGGGGCTGGCACCCTTTCAGTGTCATGAACCGGGGTGTGAGGCCGGACACCCTTATGCCATGAAACGGGGTGAGTGCCGGGCACCCATACAGTGCCTTGAACCAGGTGTGAGGGCGGCACCCTTCACATGACCCGGGTGTCAGCTGGCAACCCCAGCACCATGACCCGGGGTGTGAGGGCCGGGCACCCCATCAGTGTCATGAACGGGGTGTGAGGGCTGCACCCCTTCAGTGCCATGAATCGGCGTATGAGGCCGGGCACCCCTTCAGCACCATGACACGGGGTGTTGGGGCTTGCCTGATTTCAGTGCCATGAATCGGGGTGTGAGGCTGGCACACCCCTTCAGCACCATGACCTGATGTGGGGCTGGCTTTCAGTGCTGAATCGGGTGTGAGGGCTTTGTGGTGCCTTGCTTGATTTCAGTGCCATGAATCGGGGTGTAAGGCCGGGCACCCATCAGCACCATGACCTGGGTGTGAGGGCTGGCACTCTTCAGCACTATGGTGGCCCGTGTGAGGGCTGGACACCCATTCAGTGACAAGACCCGGCTGTACGAATGGGCAGGCCTTCAGTGACATAACCCGGGGTGGAGAGGGCTGGCACCCTCCAGCACCATGCCCTGGGTGTGAGGGCCCGGCACTCTTCAGTGCCATGAAACCGGGGTGTGAGGGGCCGATCACCCTTCCAGTGACATGACCTGGGGTGGGAGGGCCGGAACCTCAGGGATCACCCGGGTGCGAGGGCCGGGCACCCCTCCAGCACCATGACCCGAGTGTGAGGGCCGGGCACCCCTTCAGTGCCATGAACTGGGGTGTGAGGGCGGGCACCCCTGCGCCATAAAACAGGGTGTGAGTGCCGGGTACCCCTTCAGCACCATTTCCCGGGGTGTGAGGGCCGGGCACCCTCCAGCACCATGGCCCAGGGTGAGGGCCGACACCCATTCAGTGACAAGACCTGCTGTGACGAACGGCAGACCAGTGACATAACCCGGGTGTGGAAAATGGCACCCTCCAGCACCATGCCCCGGGTGTGGAGGGCTGGGCACCCCCCTTCAGTGCCATGAACCTGGGTGTGAGGGCTGGCACCCCTAGTGCCATGAAATGGGTGGAGTGCCGGACACCCCTTCAGCACCACATGGCCTGGGTGTGTGAGGGCCGGACACCCGGCCCAGTGACATACCTGGTGGGAGGGCGGGGCACCTCTACAGTGCCATGACCTGTGTGAGGGCTTATCAATCCTTCAGTGACATGACCCGGGGTTTGAGGGCTGGCACCCCCTTCAGTGCCATGAACAGGGGTGTGAGGGGCTGGGCCCCTTCAGTTCCATGAACCGGGGTGTGAGGGGCTGGCACCCTCGAACAAAACGCAGCACCCGTCGCCGCAACCGTGAGAGCCGGGCTCTTCGCATGACCCGGGGTGTGAGGGCTGGGCACCCATTCACATGACACCGGGTGTGAGGGCTGGGCACCCCTTCAGCACCATGACCTGGTGGGAGGGGCGGCACCCCATGAGTGGCCTGGAACTGGTTTGTGAGGGCTGGGCACATCAGTGACATGACCTGGCTGTGACACAAGCAGACCTTCAGTGATATAACCTGGGGTGTGGAGGGCCGGGCACGCCTCCAGCACCATGCCTCGGGTGTGAGGGCCGGCACCCCACAGTTTACCAAACAGGGGTGGAGGGCCCGGCACCCCTTCACACGACGCGGGGTGTGTGATGGTCGGGCACCCCTTCATGCCATGAATCGGGTGGTGTGAGGGACGGGCACCCTTCAGCACCATGACCCGCTGGGGTTTTGGGCTTGCCTGATTTCAGTGCCATGAATCGGGTGTGAGGGCTGGCTCGATTTCAGTGCCATGAATCGGGTGAGGGCTGCACCCCTTCAGTGCCATGACCCGTGTGAGGCCTGGGCACCCTTTCAGTGACATGACCTGGGGTGTGAGGGCCGGGCACCTTTTCAGTGTCGGCGACCCGGTGTGGAGGGCCGGCACCCTTCATATGACCTGGGTGTGGCTGGCACCCTTCATATGACTCGGGGTGTGAGGGGCTGGCACCCTTCAGCACCATGATTCGGGTGTGTAGCTGTCGGGTAATCTATCAGTGCCATCAACCGGGGTGTTAGGGCTGGGCACCCCTTCAGTGCCATGAACCTGATGTGAGGGGCTGGGCACCCCCTATGCCATGAAACGGGGTGTGAGTGCCGGATACCCCTTCAGCACCATGGCCTGGGGTGTGAGTGCCTTATCAATCTATTCAGTGACATGACCCGGGTGTGACTGCCGAACCCTTCAGTGACATGACCTGGGGTGTGAGGGCGGGGCACCCCTACAGTGCCATGGACCTGCGGGAGGGCCGGTCACTCTTCCAGACATGACCTGGTTTGAGGCCGCACCCCTTCGTGCGCCATGAATGTGGGGTGTGAGGGCCGTCTCCTTCCAGTGCGCCATGAACCGGGTGTGAGGGCCGGGCACCCTTAGTGCAATGAAACGGGGTAGAAGGCCGGGCACCCCTCTACACTGGGTTGTGAACCGGGTGTGAGAGCCGGGCTCCCTTCACATGACCTGGATGTGAGGGCTGGCACCCATTCACATGACACCGGGTGGAGGCCGGCACCCCTTCAGCACCATGACTGGGTGAGGGCGGGCACCCCATGAGTGGCTCTTGAACTGGTTTGTGAGGCCGGGCACCCCATCAGTGACATGACCTGGCCAGGACGTAACGGGCAGACCTGCAGGATATAACCGGGTGTGAGGGCCGGCACTTCCAGCAATCTGCCCCCGGGTGTGAGGGTCACCCCTACAGTTTACCAAACAGGGTGTGAGGGCCCGGCACCCTTCACATGACGCGGGTGATGGTCGGGCACCCCTTCAGCACCATGACCCGGGGTTTGGGGGCTTGGCTCGATTTCTCAGTGCCATGAATCGGGTGTGAGGGTCTGCCTGATTTCAGTGCCATGAATCGGGGTGTGTGAGGGCCGTGGCAATCTCCTTCCAGTGCCATGACCCGGTGTGAGGCCTGCACCCCTTCTTCAGTGCCATGACCTCGGGTGTGAGGCCTGGGCACCCTTTCAGTGGACATGACCTGGGGTGAGGCCGGGCACCCTCAGCAGTCAGCACCCGGGGTGTGAGGGCCGGCACCCCTTCATATGACCTGGGTGTGAGGGCTGGCACCTTCATATGACCCGGGTGTGAGGGCTGGCACCCCTTCAGCAATTACGACTCGGGTGTGAAGGCCGGGCACCCCATCGCGCTATTAACCGGGTGTGAGGGCTCGGGTAATCTAATCATTGCCATGACCCGGGTGTGAGTGGTCATTCCCTTCAGGTGCCATGACCCGGGGTAAAAGAGGCCCGGCACGCTTTCAATGACATGACCCGGGTGTGAGGGCTGGGCACCTCTTCAGTGTCATGAACTGGGTGTGAGGGCTGGACACTCCTTAAGTGCCATGAAACGGGGTGTGAGTGCCGGGCACCCATACAGTGCCTTTGAACCAGGGTGTGAGGGCTGGCACCCCTTCACATGACCTGGGTGTCAGGCTGGCAACCTCTAGCACCATGACCCGGGGTGTGAGGGCCAGGCACCCTTTCAGTGACATGTCCCGGAGTGTGAGGGCCGGGCACCCCTCCAGCACCATGACCCGGAGTGTGAGGGCCGGGCACCCCTTCAGTACCATGACTTGGGGTGTTGGGGCTTGGCTCGATTTCAGTGCCATGAATCGGGGTGTGAAGGCCTGGCTCGATTTCAGTGCCATGAATCGGGGTGTGAGGGCCGAGCACCCCATCAGTGTCATGAACCGGGGTGTGTGGGCCGGGCACCCCTTCAGTGCCATGAATCGGGGTATGAGGGCCGAGCACCACTTCAGCACCATGACACGGGGTGTTGGGGCTTGGCTCGATTTCAGTTCCATGAATAGGGGTGTGAAGGCCTGGCTCGATTTCAGTGCCTTGAATCGGGGTGTGAGGGCCGAGCACCCCATCAGCACCATGACCCGGGGTGTGAGGGCCGGGTACCCCTCCAGCACCATGGCCCAGGGTGTGAGGGCCGGACATCCATTCAGTGACAAGACCCGGGCTGTGACGAACGGGCAGACCTTCAGTGACATGACCCGGGGTGTGAGGGACGGGGCACCCCTTAAGTGCCATGAAACGGGGTGTGAGTTCCGGGCACCCCTTAAGTGCCATGAAACGGGGTGTGAGGGCCGGTCACTCCTTCAGTGACATGACCCGGGGTGTGAGGGCCGGGCACCCCCTTAGGGACATGACCCTGGGCGGGAGGGCCGGGCACCCCTCCAGCACCATGACCCGGAGTGTGAGGGCCGGGCACCCCTTCAGTGCCATGAACCGGGGTGTGAGGGCCGGGCACCCCTTAACTGCCATGAAACGGGATGTGAAAAATGGCACCCTTTGCAGCATGGTGGCCTGAGGTGTGAGGGCCGGACACCATTCAGTGACATGACCAGGGGTGTGTGACGGGCAGGAACCCTTCAGTGACATAACCCGTGTGGAGGGCCGGGCACCCTCCAGCACCATGCCCCAGGGTGTGAGGCTGCACCTTCTCACATGAACCGGGGTGTGAGGGCCGGGCACCCCTTCACATGACCCGGGGTGTAACGGCCGGGCACCCCTTCAGTGCCCTGACCTGGGGGGTGAGGGCCGGGCACCACTTCAGCACAATGACCCGGGGAGTGAGGGTGGGGCACCCCTCCAGCACCATAGCCCGAGGTGTGAGGGCCGGACACCAATTCAGTGACATGACCCGGGGTGTGACTGCTGGTCTCCCCTTCAGTGACATGACCCGGGGAGTGAGGGCTAGGCACCCTTTCAGTGACATGACCCGGGGTGTGAGGGCCGGGCACCCTTTCAGTGACATGTCCCGGCGTGTGAGGGCCGCACCCTCCAGAACCATGACCCGGGAGGTGAGGGGCCGGGCACCCTCTTCAGTGCCATGAAACAGGGTGTGAGGGCCAGGCACCCCTACAGTGCTGCGAACCGGGGTGTGAGGGCCGGGCACCCGTTCACATGACGCGGTGTGTGATGGTCGGGCACCCCTTCAGTGCCATGATTCGGGGTTTGTGGGCTGGGCACCCCTTCAGCACCATGACTCTGTGTGTTGGGGCTTGGGTCGATTTCAGTGCCATGAATCGGGGTGTGAGGGCCTGGCTCGATTTCAGTGCCATAAATCGGGGTGTAAGGGCCGGGCACCCCATCAGCACCATGACCCGGGGTGTGAGGGCCGGGCACCCCTCCAGCACCATGGCCCGGGGTGTGAGGGCCGGACACCCATTCAGTGACAAGACCTGGGCTGTGACGAACGGGTAGGCCTTCAGTGACATAACCCGGGGTGTGGGGGCCGGGCACCCCTCCAGCACAATGCCCCAGGGTGTGAGGGCAGGGCACCCCTTCAGTGCCATGAACCTGGGTGTGAGGGCCGGTCACTCCTTCAGTGACATGACCCGGGGTGTGAAGGCCGGAACCCATTTAGGGACATCACCCGGGGTGCGAGGGCCGGGCACCCCTCCAGCACCATGACCCGGAGTGTGAGGGCCGGGCACCCCTTCAGTGCCATGAACTGGGGTGTGAGGGCCGTGCACCCCTTAAGTGCCATGAAACGGGGTGTGAGTGCCGGGTACCCCTTCAGCACCATGGCCCGGGGTGTGAGGGCCGGACACCCATTCAGTGACATGACCCGGGGTGTGACGGCCAGAAACCCCTTCAGTGACATGACCCGGGGTGTGAGGGCCGGGCACCCCTCCAGCACCATGCCCCGGGGTGTGAGGGCTGGGCACCCCTTCAGTGCCATAGACCTGGGTGTCAGGGCCGGTCACTCCTTCAGTGACATGAACCGGTTTGTGAGGGACGGGCACCCCATCAGTGACATGACCCGTGGTGTGAGGGTTCTGCACCCCTTCAGTGACATGACCCTGGGGTGAGGGCCGGTCACCCCTTTTAGTGACATGACCCGGGGTGTGAGGGGCCGGGCACCCCTTCATATGACCCGGTGTGAGGGAGCCGGGCACCCCTTCAGCACCATGACTCGGGGTGTGAAGGCCGGGCACCACCAGCGCCATTAACCGGGTGTGAGGGCTGGCACCTAATCATTGCCATGACCTGGGTGTGAGGGCAGGCCTCCTTCAGTGCGTCATGACCCGTGTGAGGCCCGGCACGCCAATGACATGACCCTGCGGGAAAAAGGCCGCACCCTTTCAGTGTCATGAACCGGGTAAGAGGGCCGACACTCCTTAAGTGCTACGAACCGGAGTGTGAGGGCCGGCAATTCTTCAGTGCCATGAACTGGGTGTGAGGGCTACGCACACCCTTATGCTATGAAACGGGGTGTGAGTGCCGGGTACCCCTTCAGCACTACGGTCTGGGGTGAGGGCTGACACCTATTCAGTGACATGACCTGGGTGTGACGGCCGGTCACCTCTTCCTTGTGCGATGAACTGGTTTTAGAGGGCCGGGCACCTTAGTCAGTGGCATGACCCGTGGTGGAGGCCGGACCCCTCCTGCAGCACCATGACCCGTAGTGTGAGGGCCGGGCACCCATTCAGTGCCATGAACAGGGTGTGAGGGCCGGGGGACCCCCTTCAGTGCCAAGAACTGGTGTGAGGGCCTCTGCACCCTTCGGTGACATGACCCTGGTGTGAGGCTGGTCACCCCTTTAGTGACATGACCCGGGTGTAGGCTGGGGACCCTCCAGCACCATGACCCGGAGTGTGAGGGCCGGGCACCCCTTCAGTGCCAAGAACAGGGGTGTTAGGCCGGGCACCTCCAGTGCCATGAACCGGGGTGTAAGGGCTGGGCACCATTTCAGTGCCATGAAACGGGTGTGAAGGCTGGGCACCCCTGCATTTCTGTGAACTGGGTGGAGGGCCGGGCACCCCTCTTCACATGATCCGGGGTGTGAGGGCCGGGCACCCCTTCACATGACCCGGGTGTGAGGGCTGGCACCCTTTCACATGACCCGGGTGTGAGGGCCGGGGCACCCCTTCACATGACCCGGGTTATGATGGCAGGGCACCCCTTCAGCACCATGACTTGGGGTGGAGGCCGGGCACCCATTAGTGACATGAACTGGGGTGAGAGGGCCGAACCCCTTAAGTGCCATGAAATGGGGGTGTGAGTGCCGGGCACCCATACAGTGCTTTGAACGAGGGTTTGAGGGCCAGGCACCCCCTTCACATGACCCGCTGGGTGTCAGGGTCGGGCACCCTCCAGCACCATGACCCCTGGGTGTGAGGTGGGGCTGGCACCCTTTCAGCTATGAAACAGGGTGGGAGAGGTGGGCCAGGCACCCCTACAGTGCTGCAAACCGCGTGGAGGGCCGGGCACCCGTTCACATGACGCGGGGTGTGAGGGTCGGGCACCCCCTTCAGTGCCATGAATCGGGTATGAGGGCTGGGCACCCCTTCAGCACCATGACCCGGTGTTGGGGCTTGGGTCGATTTCAAAGTGCTGAATCGGGGTTTGAGGGCCTGGCTCGATTTCGGTGCCATAAACGGGGTGTAAGGCCGGGCACCCTATCAGCACACCATGCACCTGGGTGGAGGGCTGTAAAACTCTCGCTAACACCATGACCTGGGGTGTGTTAGGGCCGACACCCATTCAGTGACAAGATATCCGGCTGTGACGAACGGGCAGACCTTCAGTGACATAACCCGGGTGTGAGGGCCGGGCACCTTCTAGCACCATGCCCCTGGGTGTGAGAGGGCCGGCACCCCTTCAGTGCTATGAACCTGGGTGTGAGGGCTGGCACCCTAAGTGCCATGAAACGGGTGGAGTGCCGGACACCCCCTTCAGCACCGCGGCCCGGGTGAGGGCTGGACACCCATTCAGTGACATGACCCGGGTGTGACTGCCAGGAACCCCTTCAGTGACATGACCCGGGGTGTGAGGGCTGGCACCCCTTCAGCGCGGACCTGGGTGTGAGGGCTGGCCTCAGTGACATGACCCGGGGTTTGAGGGCCGGGCACCCCTTCAGTGCCATGAAGAGGTGTGAGGCCGGCCCCCTTCAGTGCCATGAACCGGGGTGAGGCCGGGCACCCTTTCAGTGCAATGAAACGGGTGTGAAGGCCGGGCACCCCTACAACCGCTGTGGAACCGTGTGAGAGCTGGCTCCCTTCACATGTCCGGGTGAGGCCGGGCACCCAATCACATGACACTGGGGGTGGAGGGCCGGGCACCCCTTCAGCACCATGACTCAGGGTGGGAGGGGCGGGCACCCCATCAGTGCCCTGGAATTGGAGCCGCAGGAGGGGTCACACCCCCATCAGTGACATGACCCGGCTGTGACGAACGGGCAGACCTTCAGTGATATAACCCGAGTGTGAGGGCCGGGTGCTTCCAGCACCATGCCCCCGGGTGTGAGGGCCGGGCACCCCTACAGTGTACCAAATAGTGTGATGGCACCCTTCACATGACGCTGGGTGTGATGGTCGGGCACCCCTTCAGTGCCATGAATCGGGTAAGAGGGCCGAAGCACCCCTTCAGCGCACTACAATCAGTGAGTGCCAGTACCCCATCAGTGCTATGACCCGGGGTGAGGCCGGGCTCCTTCAGTGCCAAGGAAACGGGGTGAGTGCCGGGCACCTCTTCGTGCACCATGGCTAGGTGTGAGGCCGGACACCCATTCAGTGACATGACCAGTGTGGGACGGGCAGGAACCCCTCAGGTGACATGACCCGGGGTGTGAGGGTCAGCACTCTCCAGCACCATTCCCCCAGGGTGTGAGGTGTGGGCCGGCACCCCTTCATGCTAATCTAGGCAGGCCGCACCCCTTCACATGACCTGGGGTGAGGGCCCCACACCCCCCTGCAGCACCAGCACTCGGGTGTGGAGTGCCAGTGGCACCTATCAGCAAAGCATGACCTGGGTGGGAGGGGCTGGCCCCCTTCCAGTGATGAGACTCCGGGGAGGGAGGCCCGCACCCTTCAGTGACATGAACAGGGGTGAGAGGGCCGGGCACCTTTTAAGTGCTATGAAACGGGGTGAGTGCTGGGCACCCATACAGTCCTTGATCCAGGGTGTGAGGGCCGGCACCCTTCACATGACCCGGGTGTGAGGGTCGGGGTACCCTTCACATGACCCGGTGTGAGGGCCGGCACCCCTTACATGTCCTGGGGTGTGAGGCTGGCACCCCTCACATGACCCGGGTATGAGGGCTGGGCACCCCCTTCAGCACCATGACTCGGGTGTGAGTGCCGGGCACCCATACAGTGCTTTGAACGAGGGTGTGAGGGCCAGGGCACTTTACATGACCTGGGTGTCAGGGTAGGGCACCCCTCCAGCACCATGACCCTGGGTGTGAGGGCCGCTGGCACCCCTTCAGTGCCATGAACCGGGGTGTGAGGGCCGGGCACCCTTCTGTGCAATGAAACGGGGTGAAGGCCGGCACCCCTACATCGCTGTGAATGGGTGTGAGAGCCGGCCCCTTCACACAAGACCCGGGTGTGAGGGCCGGGC
The DNA here is from genome assembly GCF_018991925.1 of Homarus americanus. Lineage (NCBI taxonomy): Eukaryota > Metazoa > Arthropoda > Malacostraca > Decapoda > Nephropidae > Homarus > Homarus americanus. Next base: position 33,424 of record NW_024755031.1, on the reverse strand, counting down.
ACCCAATCACATGACACCGGGGTTTGAGGGCCGGGCACCCCTCCAGCACCATTCCCCAGGGTGTAGGGGCCGGGCACCTTCACATGACCCGGGTGTGAGGCTGGGCACCCTGCAGCTCCATGACTCGGGGTGTGAGTGCCAGGCACCCCATCAGTGCCATGACCCGGGTGTGAGGGCCGCCCCTTCAGTGCCATGACCCGTGGAGGAGGCCCGGCACTTTCAGTGACATGAACAGGGTGAGAGGCCTGGCACCCCTTAAGTGCCATGAAACGGGGTGTGAGTGCCGAGCACCCATACAGTCCTTGATCCAGGGGTGAGGGCCGGGCACCCCTTCACATGACCCGGGGTGTCAGGGCCGGGCACCCTCCAGCCCATGACCCGGGGTTTGAGGCCGGGCACCCCATCAGTGCGCGAACCGGGGCTGTGGATGCTGGGCACCCCTTAAATGCCATGAAAACGGCTAGAGGGCAGGGCACCCCTACAGCGTTATGAACTGGGTGTAGGGGCAACCCTTCACATGACCCGGGGTGTAAGGCCGGGCACCCCCTTCAGTGCCCTGACCCGGGGTGAGGGCCGGGCACCCTTTCAGTGCCATGAATCGGGGTGTGAGGGCCGGGCACCCCTTCAGCACAATGACCGAGGTGTGAGGGCCGGACACCAATCCAGTAAATGACACGGGTTTGACGGCTGGTCTCCCCTTCAGTGACATGACCCGGGAGTGAGGGCTGGGCACCCCTTCAGTGACATGACCGGGGTGTGAGGGGCTGGCACCTTTTCAGTGACATGTCCTGGTTGTGAGGGCTGGGCACGCTCAGTACTATGACTTGGGGTATGAGGGCCGGGCACCCTTCAGTGTCATGAACTGGGTGTGAGGGGCGGCACCCGTTCAGTGCCATGAAACAGGGTGTGAGGCCGGGCACCCCTTTAGTGACATGACCGGGGTGTGAGGGCTGGACACCCATTCAGTGACATGACCCGGGTATGACTGCTGAGAACCCTTCAGCATTACGACCCGGGTGTGAGGGCCGGGCACCCCCTTCAGTGCCATGGACCTGGGTGGAGGGCCGGGTCACCTTCAGAGATGACCTGGGTTTGAGGGCCACGCACCCTTCAGTGCCAAGAACAGGGTGTGAGGGCCGGGCCCCTTCAGTGCTATGAACCGGGGTGTGAGGGCCGGGCACCCTTTCTGTGCAATGAAACGGGTGTTAAGGCCGGGCACCCCTACACTGCTGTGAACAAGGTGTGAGAGCTCGGCTCCTTCACATGACCTGGGTTTGAGGGCCGCGCACCCTTCAGTGCAATGAACAGGGGTGTGAGGGCTGGCCCCTTCAGTGCCATGAACCGGGGTGTGAGGGCCGGGCACCCTTTCTGTGTAATGAAACGGGGTGTGAAGGCCGGGCACCCCACACCGCTGAGAACCGGGGTGTGAGAGCCGGGCCCTTCACATGACCCGTGTGAGGGCTCGGCACCCAATCACATGACACTGTAAGAGGGCCGGGCACCCCTCCAGCACTATTCCCCGGTGTGAGGGCCGGGCACCCTTCACATGACCCAGGTGAGGGCTGGGCACCCCTTCACATGACCCGGGGTGAGGGCGGGCACCCTGGCAGCACATCGACTGGGTGTGAGTGCCAGGCACCCCATCAGTGCCATGACCCGGGTGTGAGGCCGGCTCCTTCAGTGCCATGACCCGGGAGGACAGCACCCTTTCAGTGACATGAACAGGGGTGAGAGGGCTGCACCCCTTCAGTGCCACATGAAATGGGTGTGAGTGCCAGGCACCCATACAGTCCTTTGATCCAGGTGTGAGGCCGGGCACCCCTTCACATGACCCGGGTGTCAGGGTCGGCACCCTCCAGCTCCATGACCCGGGGTTTGAGGGCGGGCACCCCATCAGTGCCAGTAGAACCGGGGCTGTGATGGCTGGCACCCCTTAAATGCCATGAAAACGGGTTGTGAGGGCAGGGCACCCTACAGTGTTAAGTGAACCGGGGTGTGGAGTGCGGGCACCCCTCACATGACCCGTGTAAGGGCCGGCACCCTTCAGTGCCCTGACCGGGGTGGAGGGGCCGGGCACCCTTTCAGTGCCATGAATCGGGTGTGAGGGCCGGGCACCCCTTCAGCACAATGACCCGAGGTGTGAGGGCCGGACACCAATCAGTGAAATGACACGGGTTTGACGGCTGGTCTCCTTCAGTGACATGACCCGGAGGAGGGCTGGGCACCCCTTCAGTGACATGACTCGGGTGTGAGGGCTGGCACCCTTTCAGTGACATGTCCCTGGGTGTGAGGGCTGCACTTTCAGTACAATGACTTGGGTATGAGGGCAGGCACCCTTCAGTGTCATGAACCGGGGTGTGAGGGCCGGCACCCTTTCAGTGCCATGAAACAGGGTGTGAGGGCTGCACCCCTTAGTGACATGACCCGGGGTGGAGGGCCGGGCAACCTCCAGCACCATGGCCCGGGGTGTGAGGCTGACACCCATTCAGTGACAAGACCTGGCTGTGGATGAACGGGCAGGCTCTTCAGTGACATAAACCTGTGGAGGGGCTGGGACCCTGCAGCACCATGGCCTGGGGTTTGAGGGCCGGACACCCATTCAGTGACAAGACCCGGCTGTGACGAACGGCAGGCCTTCAGTGACATAAACCGTGTGAGGGCCGGGACCCCTCCAGCACCATGACCCGGTGAGGGCTGGGCACCCCTTCAGTGCCAAGTGAACAGGGGTGTTAGGGCCGGGCACCCTTCAGTGCCATGAACTGGGTGGAGGGCTGGCACCCTTTCAGTGCCAAGAACGGGTGTGAAGGCCGAAACCCTGCATTTGTGAACCGTGTGAGGGGCGGCATCCTTCACATGACCCGGGGTGTGAGGGCCGGGCACCCCTTCACATGACCTGGGTGTGAGGGCAGACCACCCCTTCACATGACCCGGGGTGAGGCCGGCACCCTTCACATGCCAGGGGTGTGAGGGCTGGCACCCTTTACATGACCCGGGGTGTGAGGGCTGGCACCCCTTCACATGACCCGTATGAGGGCCGGGCACCCCTACTTCAGCACAATGACTCGAGGTGTGAGGGCTGGCACCCCATCAGTGACATGAACCGGGGTGAGAGAGGCCAGCACCCCTTATGCCATGAACGGGGTGTGAGTGCCGGGCACCCATACAGTGCTTTGAACGAGGGTGTGAGGCCAGGCACCCCTTACATGACCTGGGTAACAGGTCAGGCACCCCTCCAGCACCCATGACCCTGGGTGTGAGGGCCGGGCACCCTTTCAGTGCCATGAAACAGGGTGTGGAGGCCAGGCACCCCACAGTGCTGCGAACCGGGTGTGAGGGCCGGGCACCCATTCACATGACGCGGGTGTGAGGTCCGGCACCCTTCAGTGCCATAAATCGGGTGTAAGGGCCGGCACCCATCAGCACCATGATCCGGGGTGTGAGGGCTGGGCACCCTCCAGCACCATGACGCTGGGTGTGAGGGCCGGACACCCATTCAGTGACAAGACCCGGCTGTGACGAACGGGGAGACCTTCAGTGACATAACCCGGGGTGTGAGAGGGCCGGGCACCCCCAGCACCATGCCCCGGGGTGTAAGGGCCGGGCACCCCTTCAGTGCCCATGAACCGGGTGTGAGGGCCGGCACCCCTAAGTGCCATGAAACGGGGTGTGAGTGCCGACACCCCTTCAGCACCATGGCCTGGGGTGTGAGGGCCGACACCCATTCAGTGACATGACCCGGGTGTGACTGCCAGGAACCCCTTCAGTGACATGACCCGTGGAGGCCGGGCACCCCTTCAGCCATGGACCTGGGTGTGAGGGCCGGTCACTCCTCCAGTGACATGACCCGGGGTTTAGGGCCGGGCACCCCTTCAGTGCCATGAACAGGGGTGTGAGGCCGGCTCCCCCTTCAGTGCCATGCCCCAGGGTGTGAGGGCCGGGCACTCCTTCACATGACCCGGGGTGTGAGAGCAGGCACCCTTTCAGTGTCATGAACCGGGTGTGATGGCCGGGCACTCCTAAGTGCCATGAAACGGATGTGAGTGCTGGGCACCCATACAGTGCCTTGAACCAGGGTGGAGGCCGGGCACCCATTCACATGAACTGGGGTGTCAGGGCCGGGCACCCCTTCAGCACCATGACTCGTGAGGGCGGGCACCCCATCAGTGCACCAAACAGGGGGTGTGGAGGCCTGGCACCCTTCACATGACGCGGGGTGTGATGGTCGGGCACCCCTTCAGTGCCATGAATCGGTGTGAGGCCGGGCACCCCTTCAGCACCATGACCCGGTTTTGGGGGCTTGCCTGATTTCAGTGCCATGAATCGGGGTGTGAGGGCCTGCCTGATTTCAGTGCCATGAATCGGGTGTGAGGGCCGGGCACCCTTCAGTGCCATGACCCGGGTGTGAGGCCTGGGCACCCTTTCAGTGACATGATCCGGGTGTGAGGGCCGGGCACCCTTCAGTGTCATGACCTGGGTGTGAGGGCCGGGCACCTTCCATATGACCCGGGTGAGGGCCGGGCACCCCTTCATATGACCCGGGGTGAGGGCCGGCACCCCTTCAGCACCATGACTGGGGTGTGAAGGGCCGGGCACCCCATCAGTGCCATCAACCGGGGTGTGAGGGCCGCACCTAATCAGTGCCATGACCCGGGGTGTGAGGGCCAGCCTCCCCTTCAGTGCCATGACCCGGTGTGAGGCCCGAACTTTCAATGACATGACCCGGGTGTGAGGGCCGGGCACCTTTCAGTGTCATGAACTGGGTGTGAGGGCCGGGCACTCCTTAAGTGCCATGAACTGGGTGAGTGCGGCACCCTACAGTGCCTTGAACCAGGGTGTGAGGGCCGGGCACCCCTTCACATGACCTGGAGTCAGGCCGGGCAACCTCCAGCACCATGACCCGGGGTGTGAGGGCCGGGCACCCCATCAGTGCCATGAACCGGGGTGTGAGGGCCGGGCACCCCTTCAGTGCCATGAACGGGGTGTGAGGGCAGGGCACCCATACAAGTTATCTAACGGGGTGTGAGGGCCGGGCACCCTTCACATGACGCTTGGTGTAAGGGCCGGGCACCCCTTCAGTGCCCTGACCCGGGGTGTGAGGGCGGGGCACCCTTTCAGTGCCATGAATCGGGGTTTGAGGGCGGGCACCACTTCAGCACAATGACCTGGGTGTGAGGCTGGCACCCCTCCAGCACCATGGCCCGGGGTGTGAGGGCCGGACACCAATTCAGTGACATGAGCCGGGGTGTGAGGGCTGGGCACTCTTCAATGACATGACGTGTGAGGTCCAGGCACCCTTCAGTGACATGTCCCTGAGTGTGAGGGCTGGCACCCTCCAGCACCATGACCCGGGTGTGAGGGCCGGCACCCTTCAGTACCATGACTCGGGTGTTGGGGCTTGGCACGATTTCAGTGCCATGAATCGGGGTGTGAAGGCCTGGCCTGATTTCAGTGCCATGAATCGGGGGTGAGGGCCGAGCACCCCATCAGCACCATGACCTGGATGTGGAGGGCGGGCACCTCCAGCACCATGGCCCAGGTGTGAGGGCGGACACCCATTCAGTGACAAGACCCGGCTGTGAAGAACGGCAGACCTTCAGTGACATGACCCGGGGTGTGAGGGCCGGGCACCCCTTTAGGGACATGACCCAGGGCGGCAGCCGGGCACCCTCCAGCACCATGACCTGAGTGTGAGGGCCGGCACCCTTCAGTGCCATGAACCGGGGTGTGAGGCTGGGCACCCCTTAAGTGCTCATGAAACGGTGTGAGGTGCCGGGCACCCCTTCAGCACCATGGCCCGGGTGTGAGGCCGGACACCCATTCAGTGACATGACCAGGGGTGTGACGGGAAGGAACCCTTCAGTGACATGACCCGGGTGTGAGGGCTGGGCACCCTCCAGCACCATGCCCCAGGGTGTGAGGGCCGGTCACTCCTTCACATGACCCGGGTGTGAGAGCCGCACCTTCAATGCCATGAACCTGGGTGTGAGGGCCGGGCACCCCTTAAGTGCCATGAACGGGGTGGTGGAGTGCCGGACACCCTTCAGCACCATGGCCCGGGGTGTGAGGGCAGGACACCCATTCAGTGACATGACCCGGGGTGTGACTGCCAGAACCCCAGTGACATGACCCGGGTGTGAGGGTCGGGCACCCCTTCAGTGCCATGGACCTGGGTGTGAGGGCTGGTCACCTTTAGTGACATGACCTGGGGTTTGAGGGCTGGGCACCCCTTCAGTGCCATGAACAGGGGTGTGAGGCTGGCTCCCTTCAGTGCCATGAACCGGGGTGAGAGGCCGGGCACCCTTTCAGCATTAAACGGGGTGTGAAGGCCGGCACCCTACACTGCTGTGAACAGGGTGAGAGCCGGGCTCCCTTCATTAGACCCGGGGTGAGGGCTGGGCACCTGTTCACATGACACCGGGGTGTGAGGGCCGGGCACCCCTTCAGCACCATGACTCGGAGGTGAGGGCGGGCACCCCATCAGTGCCCTGAACCGGTTTAGGAGGGCCGGGCAACCATCAGTGACATGACCCGGCCAGACGAACGGGCAGACCTTCAGTGATATAACCCGGGTGTGAGGGCCGGACACGCCTCCAGCACCATGCCCTGGGTGTGAGGGCCGCACACCTACAGTGCACCAAACAGGGGTGTGAGGGCCGGGCACCCTTCACATGACCCAAGAAATAGGCGCCGGGCACCCTCTAGCACCATGACCTGGGTGTGAGGCCGGGCACCCCATCAGTGCCATGAACCGGGGTTTGAGGGCTGGCACCCCTTCAGTGCCAAGGAAACGGGGTGTGAGGCAGCACACCCATACAGCGTTATGAACTGGGGTGTGAGGGCAGGGCACCCCTTCACATGAACCTTGGTGTGTGGGCTGGCACCCTTCAGTGCCCTGACCTGGGTGAGGGCCGGGCACCTTTCAGTGCCATGAATGTTTGAGGGCTGGCACCACTTCAGCACAATGACCCGGGGTGAGGGCGGCACCCCTCCAGCACCATGGCCGGTGTGAGGCCACACCAATCAGTGACATGGAGCCGGAGGGGGCTGGGCACCCTTCAATGACATGACCTGGGGGAGGCGGCACCCCATCAGTGCTCGAACCGGGGTGAGGGCTGGCACCTTCAGTGCCAAGTGAAACGGGGTGGAGGCAGGGCACCATACAGCGTATGAACCGGGGTGTGAGGCCGGGCACTCTTCACATGACCTGGTAAGGGCTGGCACCCCTTCAGTGCCCTGGACCCGTGAGGGCGGGCACCTTTCAGTGCTATGAATCGGGGCTTGAGGGCCGGGCACCACTTCAGCACATGACCCGGGGTGTGAGGGCCGGGCACCCTCCAAGCATGGCCCGTGAGGGCCGGACACCAATTCAGTGACATGAGCCGGGGTGTGACGGCCGGGCCCCATTCAGGACATGACCCGGTGTGAGGGCTGCAACCCTTCAATGACATGACCCGGGGTGAGAGCCGGGCACCCTTCAGTACCATGACCGGTGTGTTGGGGCTTCGCTCGATTTCGTGTCATGAATCGGGGTGAAGGCCTGGCTCGATTTCAGTGCCATGAATCGGGTGAGGCCCGGAGCACCCCATCAGTGCCGATGAACCGGGGTGAGGGCCGGCACCCTTCAGTGCCATGAATCGGGGTATGAGGGGCCGGGCACCCTTCAGCACCATGACACGGGGTGTTGGGGCCTGCCTGATTTCAGTGCCATGAATCGGGTGTGAAGGTCTGCTCGATTTCAGTGCCATGAATCGGGTGTGAGGGCCGAGCACCCCATCAGCACCATGACCCGGGAGGGGAGGGCCGGCACCCTCTCCAGCACCATGGCCCAGGGTGAGGGCCGGACACCCATTCAGTGACAAGACCTGGCCTGAAGAACGGGCAGACCTTCAGTGGCATGACCCGGGTGTGAGGGCTGGCACCCTGAAGTGCTATGAAACGGGTGGAGGCTGGTCACTCCTTCAGTGACATGACCCGTGTGAGGGCCGGCACCCCTTTTAGGACATGACCCAGGGTGCGAGGGCCGGCACCCTCCAGCACCATGACCCGAGTGTGAGGGGCTGGCACCCCTTCAAAGATGAACCGGGGTGAGGGCCGGGCACCCTTAAGTGCTGGCGAAACGGGGTGGAAATGCCGAGCACCCTTCAGCACCATGGCTGGGGTGTGAGGGCGACACCCATTCAGTGACATTGCCCCAGGGTGTGAGGGCCGGGCACTCCTTCACATGACCGGGGTGTCAGGGCTGGCAACCCTCCAGCACCATGACCCGGGGTGTGAGGGCCGGGCACCCATACAGCGTTATGAAAGGGGTGAGGGCCTGGCACCCTTCACATGACGCTTGGTGGGTAGGGCTGGGCACCCTTCAGTGCCCTGACCCGGGGTGTGAGGGCGGGCACCCTCAGTGCCATGAATCGGGGTGAGGGCCGGCACCACTTCAGCACAATGACCCGGGGTGAGGGCCGGGCACCCTCCAGCACCATGGCCCGGGGTGTGAGGCCGACACCAATTCAGTGACATGAGCTGGATGTGACGGCCGGGTCCCATTCAGTGACATAACCCGTGTGAGGGCTGGGCACCACTCAACGACATGACCTGGGGTGTGAGGTCCAGGCACCCTTCAGTGACATGTCCTGAGGTGAGGGCTGGCACCCTCCAGCACCACCCGGAGGAGGCCGGGCACCCCTTCAGTACCATGACTGGGGTGTTGGGGGCTTGGCCTGATTAGAGTGCCATGAATCGGGGTGTGAAGGCCTGCCTGATTTCAGTGCCATGAATCGGGTGAGGGACGGCACTCCTTAAGTACCATGAAACGGGGTGTCAGGCCGGGCAACCCCAGCACCATGACCCAGGGTGAGGGGGTGGCACCCCATCATTGCCATGAACGGGTGTGAGGGCTGGGCACCCCTCAGTGCCATGAAACGGTGTGAGGGCACGCACCCATACAGCGTTATGAACTGGGGAGGCCGGGCACCCCTTCACATGACCCTTGGTGAAGGGGCGGCACCCCTTCAGTGCCCTGACCCGGGGTGTGAGAGGCCGGGCACCCTTCAGTGCCATAACCGGGGTTTACGGGCACCACTTCAGCACAATGACCCAGGTGTGAGGGCCGGGCACCCCTCCAGCACCAATGGCCGGGGTGTGAGGGCTGGACACCAATTCAGTGACATGAGCCGGGTGTGACGGACGAGCTCCCATTCAGTGACATGACCCGGGGTGTGAGGGCTGGGCACCCTTCAATGACATGACCCGTGGTGTGAGGTCCAGGCACCCTTTAAGTGACATGTCCCTGAGTGTGAGGGCCAGGCACCCTCCAGCACCATGATCCGGGTGTGAGGGCCGGGCACCCCTTCAGTACCATGACTCGGGGTGTTGGGGCGCTCGATTTCAGTGCATGAATCAGGGTGTGAAGGTGGCTCGATTCAGTGCCATGAATCGGGGTGTGGGCAGGCACCCTTAGTACCATGAAACAGGGTGTGAGTGCCAGTACAGTACCGTGAACCAGGGTGTGAGGGCCAGGCACCCTTCACATGTCCTGGGGTGTCAGGGCGGGCAACCCTCCAGCACCATGACCGGGTGTGAGGGCGGGCACCCCATCAGTGCCTGCCCGGGGTGTGAGGGGCCCCATACAGTGTTATGAACCGGGGTGTGAGGCGGGCACCCCTTCACATGACCCTTGGTATGGGCCGGGCACCCCTTCAGTGCCCTGACCCAGGGTGTGAGGGCCGGGCACCCTTTCAGTGCCATGAATCCGGGGTTTGAGGCCGGGCACCAATTCAGCACAATGACCCCAGGGGGTGTGAGGGCCGGGCTTCCGTCAACACATAAGCCCAGGGGTGTGAGGCCGGACACCAATTCAGTGACATGAGCCTGGGTGTGACGGATGGGCTCCCATTCAATGACACCAAGCCAGGGGTGTGAGGGCTGGGCACCCCTTCAATGTTTATGACCAGGGGTGTGAGGTCAGGCACCCTTTCAGTGATATGTCCCCTGAAAAGTGTGAGGCCAGGGGCACCTCAACACCATGACCCGGAGTGTGAGGGCGGGCACCCCTTCAGTACCATGACTCGGGGTGTTGGGGCTTGGCACCGATTTCCAATGCACACTGAATCAGGGTGGCTGAAGGCCTGGCTCGTTTCAGTGCCATGAATGGGGGTTAGAGGGCCGGGCACTCATGAAAATACCATGAAACAGGGGTTTAGTGCAGGCACCCATACAGTGCCCAGCAGACCAGGGTGTGAGGCCAGGCACCCCTTGCATGACCAGTGTCAGGCCGGGCAACCCTCTAGCACCATGACCGCGGGGTGTGAGGGCCAGGCACCATCAGTGCCATGAACCAGGGTGGGCAGGCACCCCTTAGTGCCATGAAGCAGGGTGTGAGGGCAGAGGCACCCATACAGCGTTATGAACCCGGGGTGTGAGATGACACCCCTTCCACATGACCCTTGGTGTAAGGACCCAGGCACCCCTTCAGTGCCCAGACCCCGGGAATGTGAGGGCAGGCACCCTTTCAGTGCCTGAATCGGGGTTTGAGGGCCGGGCACCACTTCAGCACAATGACCCGGAATGTGAGGGCCAGGCACCCCTTCAGTACCATGACTCGGGGGTGTTGGGGCTTGGCTCGATCAAGTGCCATGAATCTAGGGGTGCTTAATGAAGGCCTGGCTCGATTTCAGTGCCATGAATCCAGTGTGAGGGCAGGCACTCCTTAAAATGCCTCATGAAACGGGGTGTAGTGCAGGCACCCTTACAGTGCTGCCAGACAGGTGTGAGGACAGGGCACCCTTCACATGACCCAAGTGTCAGGGCGGGCAACCTCTTATGACCCAGGGTATGAGGGCGGAGCACTTAATCATTGCCTTGAACCGGGGTGTGAGGGCCAGGCACCCCTTCAGTGCCATGGGGAGAGCAGGGTGTGGGGGCAGCGCACTTATACAGCACGTTATGAACCGGGGTGTGAGGCCAGGCACCCCTTCACACTGTTTCCCTTGGTGTAAGGCCGGGCACCCCTTCAGTGCCCTGACCCAGGAGTGTGAGGGCCAGGCACCACTTTCAGGTGCCATGAATCGGGGTTTGAGGCAGGCACCACTTGCCCTGTGTTGAGTGTGAGGGCCTGGCACCTCCAGCACCATGGCCGGGGTGTGAGGCTGGACCACCATTCAGTGACATGAGCTTGAGGTGTGAGCGGGCCAGGCTCCCCCCCGGTCAGTGACATGACCCAGGAGTGTCAGGGCTGGGCACCCCTTCAGCCCAACCTTGACCCAGGGTGTGGTCAGAGCACCCTTTCAGTGACATGTCCCTGAGTGTGAGGCCAGGCACCCCTCCACTTCCTGGCTTGGAGTGTGAGGCCAGGCACCCCTTCAGTACCATGACTGAGTGTGGGGCTTGGCTCATTCAGTGCCATGAATCGAGGTGTGGCGTGGCTCGATTTCCAGTGCCATGGAATCGGGGTGTGAGGCAGGACACTCATAAGTACCATAAACAGGGTGTGAGGTGCCGGTCACCTGCAGTGATGCCTTGAACCAGGGTGTGAGGCCGGGCACCCCTTCACATGACCTGGGGTGTCAGGGCCAGGCAACCCTCAGCACCATGACCCGGGGTGTGAGGGCCGGGCACCCCATCAGTGCCATGACCACTTGGTGTAGGGCCAGGCACCTTCAGTGTTAGAGCCCGGGGTGTGAGGGCCAGGCACCGTTTCAGTCTGTAGATCCGGGGGTTTGGGGGCCGGGCACCACTTCGCTGTGACCGAGTGTGAGGCCCGGGCACCCCTCCTTCATGGCCAGGGGCCGGACACAGATCCAGTGACATGAGGCAGGGGTGTGACAGCCGGGCTCCCATTCAGTGACATGACCCAGGGTGTGAGGCTAGGCACCCCTTCAGCTGACATGACCCGAGGGGTGTGAGGGCCAGGCACCTCTTCAATACCATGGACTGGGGTGTTGAGGCTTGGCTCGATTTCAGTGTCATGAATCCAGGGGGTGTGAAGAGCCTGGCTCGATTTCAGTGCCATGAATCGGAGGTGTGAGGGCAGGCACCTATCCAATGTCATGAACGGGGTGTGAGGCCGGGCACCCTTCAGTGCCATGGTCAGGGGGTATGAGGCAGGCACCACTTTCAGTGCACCATGAATCAGGGGTTTTGGGGCCAGGCACCACTTCAGCACAATGACCTTGGGGTGTGAGACCAGGCACCCCTCAACACCATGGCCCGGAAGGGGTGTGAGGGCGGACGCAATTCAGTGACATGAGCAGGGGGTGTGACGGACAGGCTCCCATTCAGTGACATGACCCGGGGTGCTGAGGCTGAGCACCTTCAATAACATGACCCAGGGGTGTGAGGTCAGGCACCCTTTCAGTGATATGTCCTGGAAGTGTGAGGGGCCGGGCACCCTCAGCACCATGACCCGGAGTGTGAGGGGCCAGGCACCCCTTCAATACCATGACTCGGGGGTGTTGGGGCTTGGCTCGATTTCAGTGCCATGAATCCGGGGGTGTGACAGCCTGGCTCGATTTCAGTGCCATGAATCAGTGTGAGGGCCGGGCACTCCTTAATTACCATGAAACAGGGTGTGAGTGCGGTGCACCATACAGTGCCTTGAACCAGGGTGTGAGCCAGGCACCTTCACATGACCAGGGGTGTCAGGGCACCCATCAGTCTCCATGAACCGGGTGTGAGGGCAGGCACCCTCCAACACCATGACCCAGGGGTGAGGCCAGGCACCCCATCGGTGCCATGAACCGGGGTGTGGCCGGGCACCCCTTCAGTGCCATGAGCAGGGGTGTGAGGCAGGGCACCCATACAGCGATATGAACCAGGGTGTGAGGGCCGGTACCCCTTCACATGACCCTTGGTGTGGGGACCAGCACCCCTTCAGTGCCCTGACCCAGGGAGTGTGAGCCGAGCACCCTTTCAGTGCCATGAATCCCGGGGTTTGAGGGCCGGGCACCACTTCAGCACAATGACCCGGGGTGTGAGGGCCTGGCACCCTCCAGCACACCACATGGCCCAGGGTGTAGGGGCCAGACCCACCAATTCAGTGACATAGGCAGGTGTGGACAGCTCCCATTCAGTAGCGAGCATGGCCAGGGGTGTGAGGGGCTGAGCACCTTCAATGAGCATGACCCTGGGTGTAAGGGTCCAGGCACCCTTTCAGTGACATGTCCTGAGTGTGAGGCAGGCACCCCTCCAGCACCATGACCCGGAGTGTGGCGGGCACCCCTTCAGTACCATGACTACCGAGGTGTTGGGGCTTAGCTCGATTCAGTACCATGAATCGGGGGTGTGAAAGCGTGGCGCTTTCGATTTCAATGCCATGGATGTCAGGGTGTGAGGCCAGGCACTCACTTAAAGTACCATGAAACAGGGGTGTGAGTGCCGGGCACCCGCCACGAATGCCGTGAACCAGGGTGAGGGCCAGGCACCCCTTCACACCAGGCCTGAGGTGTCAGGGCTGGGCAACCCTCCCAGCACCATGACCCGGGGTGTGAGGCCAGGCAACCCATCAGTCACCATGACCCGGGGTGAGGCAGCGCACCCATACAGCGTTATGAACCGGGGTGTGAGGCCAGGCACGCTTCACATGACCCTTGGTGTAGGGCCAGGCACGCCCAGTGCCCCTGACCCGGGGTGTGAGGCCAGGCACCCTTCAGTGCCATGAATCAGGGGTTTGGGGGCGGGCACCACTTCAACTGTGACCCCGGGGGTGTGAGGGCCGGACACCCCTCAGCACCATGGCCCGGGGTGCTGAGGCGGGACCTGGTCAGTGACATGAGCCGGTGTGGCGGAATGGGCTCCCATTCCAGTGAGCATGACCCAGGAGTGTGAGGGCTGGGCACCCCTTCAATGACATGACCGGGTGTGAGTCCAGGCGCCGCGCTTTCAGTGATATGTCCTGGTGTGAGGGCCAGGCACCCTCAACCATGACCCAGGAGTGTGAGGCCAGGCACCCCTTCAGTACCATGACTTCCGGGTGTTGGGGCTTGGCACCATTCAGTGCCATGAATCAGGGTGTGAAGGCCTGGCTCATTTCAGTGTCATGAATCAGGGTGGGGGCAGGCCTCCACTTAAAGTACCATGAGAGCAGGGGTGTGAGTGCTGGGCACCCGCCACAGTGCCTTGAACCAGGGTGTGAGGGCCGGGCACCCCGCTACATGACCCACAGGGGTGTCAGGGCCGGGCAACCCCTCTAGCACCATGACCCGGGGTGTGAGGCCGGGCACATCAGTGCCATGAACCCGGGGTGTGAGGCCCAGGCACCCCTTCAGTGCCATGAAGCAGGGTGTGAGGCAGGAGGCACCCCGCCTGGCCATTATGAACCGAGGTGTGAGGGCCAGGCACCCTTCACATGACCAGCAATTATGAGGCAGGCACCCCTTCAGTGCCCAGACCCGGGAATGTGAGGCCAGGCACCCCTTTCAGTGCCATGGAATCCCGGGGTTTGAGGGGCCGGGCACCACTTCAGCACAATGACTCAGGGTGTGAGGGGCCTGGCACCCTCCAGCACCATGGCCCGGTGTGGGGCGGAACCCCGCCAATTCAGTGACATGAGCCGAGGTGTGACAGGGCCAGCTCCCATTCAGTGACATGACCCGGGGTGTGAGGGCAGGCACCTTTCAATATTTATATGACCCAGGGGTGTGAGTCCAGGCACCCCCTTTCAGTGACATGTCCTGAGTGTGGGCCAGGCACCCTTCCAGTACCACATGAGCTCAGGGTGTTGGGTCTTGGCTCGATTCCATTTCCATGAATCCAGGGTGTGAGGGCCGGGCTTGCTCCCTTAAAGTACCATGAAGCAGGGTGTGAGTGCCGGGCACCCCTTGGTGCTGCCTTGAACCAGGGTGTGAGGGGCCGGGCACCCCTTCACATGACCTGGGGTGTCAGGCGGGCAACCCTCCAGCACCACCCAGGCCAGGGGTGTGAGGGCGGGCACCCCATCAGTGCCATGAGCCGGGGTGTGAGGGCGGGCACCCCTTCAGTGCCATGAGAGCAGGGGTGTGAGGGCAGGGCACCCATACAGCGTGCCTATGAACCGGGGTGTGAGGGCCGGGCACCCCTTCACATGACCCAGCCCCGCGCTGGTGTAGGGGCCCGGGCACCCCTTCAGTGCCTGACCCAGGGTGTGAGGGCAGGCACCATTTCAGTGCCATGAATCAGGGTTTGAGGCCCAGGCACCTTCAGCACAATGACCAGGTGTGAGGCCAGGCACCCCTCAGCACCATGGCCCGGGTGTGAAGCCAGACACCAATTCAGTATAGGCAGTGTGACAGCTGGGCTCATTCAGTAAACATGACCCGGGTGTGAGGCTAGAGCACCTTTAATGACATGACCGAAATTATGAGGCCAGGCACCTCTTCAACACCATGACACTGGGTGTTGGGGCCTGGCTCATTCCAATGCCATATGAATCAGGGTGTGAAGGTTTGGCTCGATTTCAGTGCCATGAATCAGGGTGTGAGGCCGAGCACCCCATCAGTGTCATGATCCGAGGGGTGTGAGGGCGGGCACCTTCAGTGCCATATGAATCAGGAGTATGAGGGCCAGGCACCCCTTCAGCACCAGCACAGGGTGTTGCAGGGGCCTGGCTCGATTTCAGTGCCATGAATCGAGTGTGAAGGTTTGGCTCGATTTTCAGTGCCATGAATGCGGTTGTGAGGGCCGAGAAGCACCCCATCAACACCATGACCCGGGATGTGAGGGGCGGTACCCCTCAACTTTCGCATGGCCAAGAGGGTGTGAGGCCCAGACACTTATTCAGTGACAAGGGCCGGGCTGTGAAGGGCAGGCAGACCTTCAGTGACATGACCCGGGGTGTGAGGCCAGGCACCTTTAGGGACATGACCCAGGGCGCAGGCCGACACCCCCAGCACCATGACCCGGGTGTGAGGGCCGGGCACCCTTCAGTGCCATGAACCCCGGGGGTGTGAGGCGGGCACCCTTAAGTGCCATGAGCAGGGTGTGGTGGCGAGCACCCCTTCAGCACACCATGGCCCAGGGTGTGAGGGGCCGGACACCCCATTCAGTAGGCAGACCCCGGGCTGTGAAGAGCGGGCAGACCCTTCAGTGACATGACCCGGGGTGTGAGGCAGGGCACCCCTTTGGGACATGACCCAGGGCGCAGGCCAGGCACCTCCAGTCGGCCCGGAGTGTGAGGGCGGACACCCCGCCTAAGTGCCATGATCCAGGGGTGTGAGGGCCAGGCACCCATTAAGTGCCATGAAGCAGGGTGTGTGAGTGCCGGGCACCCTTCAGCACCCTGGCCAGGGGTGTGAGGCCGGACACCCATTCAGTGACATGACCAGGGGTGTGACAGGAAGAACCCCTTCCAGTGACATGACCCGTGGTGTGAGGTGGGCACCCCTCAGCACCATGCCCCCAGGGTGTGAGGCCAGGCACTCCTCCGGGCACTCCTTCACATGACCCAGGGTGTGAGGCCGGGCACCCCTTCAGTGCCATGAACCTGGGTGTGAGGCGAGCACCCCTAGTGCCATGAAACAGGGGTGTGAGTGCCGGACACCTTCACCATGGCCGGGGTGTGAGGGCAGGACACATTCAGTGACATGACCCGGGGTGTGACCAGGAACCCCTTCAGTGACATGACCCAGGTGTGGTCAGGCACCTTCAGTGCCATGGACCTGGGTGTGAGGCAGTCCACTCCTTTAGTGACATGACCCGGGGTTTGAGGCCAGGCACCCCTTCAGTGCCATGAACAGGGGTGTGACGGCCGGGCTCCTTCAGTGCCATGAACCGGGGTGTGAGGGCCGGGCACCCTTTCAGTGCATTAAAACAGGGTGTGGGCCGGGCTACACTGCATGAACAGGGGTGTGAGAGCCGGGCTCCCCTTCACATGACGGTGTGAGGGCCGGGCACCCGTTCAAATGACACCAGGGTGAGGGGCCGGGCACCTTCCTTCCATGACTCGGGGTCTGAGGCGGGCACCCCATCAGTGCCCTGAACCGGCCTGTGAGGCCGGGCACCCCATCAGTGACATGAACCGGGCTGTGACGAACGGGCAGACCTTCAGTGATATAACCCGGGGTGTGAGGCCGGCACGCCTCAGCACCATGCCCTGGGTGTGAGGCCGGGCACCCCAGTGCACCAAACAGGAGTGTGAGGCGCGCCATGACGCGGGGTGTGACGGTCGGGCACCCCTTCAGTGCCATGAATCGGGGTGTGAGGTCCGGCACCCCTCAGTGCCATGAATCGGGGTATGAGGGCCAGGCACCCCTTCAGCACCATGACACGGGGTGTTGGGGCCTGGCTGTTCAGTGCCATGAATCGGGGTGTGAAGGTTTGGCTCGATTTCAGTGCCATGAATCGGGTTGTGAGGGCCGACACCCCATCAGCACCATGACCGGGATGTGAGGGCCGGGTACCCCTCCAGCACCATGGCCAAGGGTGTGAGGGCCAGACACCCATTCAGTGACAAGACCCGGGCTGTGAAGAACGGGAGACCTTCAGTGACGGTGTGAGGCGGGCACCCTTTAGGGACATGACCCAGGCGGCGAGGCCGGGCACCCCCAGCACCATGACCCGGAGTGTGAGGGCGGGCACCCCTTCAGTGCCATGAACCGGGGTGTGAGGGCGGGCACCTTAAGTTGCCATGAAACGGTGTGAGTGCCGGGCACCTTCAGCACCATGGCCGGGGTGTGGGGCGGACACCCATTCAGTGACATGACCAGGGTGTGACGGAAGGAACCCCTTCAGTGACATGACACGGGGGTGTGGCCAGGCACCCGTCAGCACCATGCCCCAGGGTGTGAGGGCAGCTCCTTCACAGACAGGGGTGTGAGAGCCGACATTCAGTGCCATGAACATGGGTGTGAGCCGGGCACCCCTTAACTGCCATGAAACAGGGGTGTAGTGCGGACACCCCTTCAGCACCATGGCCCGGGGTGTGGGCAGGACACCCATTCAGTGACATGACCAGGTGTGACTGCCAGAACCTTCAGTGACATGACCGGGTGTGAGGTCACCCCTTCAGTGCCATGGACCTGGGTGTGAGGGCCGGTCACTCCTTTAGTGACATGACCCGGGGTTTGAGGCCAGGCACCCCTTCAGTGCCATGAACAGGGGTGTGAGGGCCGGGCTCCCCTTCAGTGCCATGAACCGGGGTGTGAGGGCCGGGCACCCTAGTGCATTAAAACGCGGTGTGAAGGCCAGGCACCCCTACACTGCTGTGAACAGGGGTGTGAGGGCCAGGCACCCGTTCACATGACACCGGGGTGTGAGGGCGGGCACCTTCAGCACCATGACTCGGGGTGTGAGGGCGGGCACCCCATCAGTGCCCTGAACCGGTTTGTGAGTGCGGGCACCCCATCAGTGACATGAACCGGGCTGTGACGGACAGGCAGAACTTCAGTGATATAACCCGGGGTGTGAGGGCAGACCGCCTCCAGCACCATGCCCCTGGGTGTGAGGGCCGGGCACCCTACAGTGCACCAAACAGGAGTGAGGGCCGGCACCCTTCACATGACGCAGGGTGTAACGGTCAGGCACCCCTTCAGTGCCATGAATCAGGGTGTGAGGGCCAGGCACCCCTTCAGCACCATGACCCGGGTTTGCGTTGCTCGATTTCAGTGCCATGAATCGGTGTGAGGGCCTGGCTCGATTTCAGTGCCATGAATGGGGTGTGAGGGCCGGGCACCCTTTCAGTGTCATGACCCGGGGTGTGAGGGCTGGGCACCCTTCATATGACCCGGGGTGTGAGGCCAGGGCACCCGTTCATATGACCCGGGGTGTGAGGGCCGGGCACCCCTTCAGCACCATGACTCGGGGTGTGAAGGCCGGGCACCCCATCAGTGCCATCAACCAGGGTGTGAGGGCCGGGCACCTAATCAGTGCCATGACCCGGGGTGTGAGGGCCGGGCACGCTTTCAATGACATGACCCGGGGTGTGAGGGCCGGGCACCCTTTCAGTGTCATGAACCTGGGTGTGAGGGCCGGGCACTCCTTAAGTGCCATGTAACGGGGTGTGAGTGCCGGGCACCCATTCAGTGCCATGAACAGGGGTGTGAGGGCCCGGGACCCCTTCAGTGCCAAGAACCGGGGTGTGAGGGCCCTGTTCCCCTTCAGTGACATGACCCGGGGTGTGAGGGCCGGTCACTCCTTCAGTGACATGACCCGGGGTGTGAGGGCCGGAACCCCTTTAGGGACATCACCCGGGGTGCGAGGGCCGGGCACCCCTCCAGCACCATGACCCGGAGTGTGAAGGCCGGGCACCCCTTCAGTGCCATGAACTGGGGTGTGAGGGCCGGGCACCCCTTAAGTGCCATGAAACGGGGTGTGAGTGCCGGGTACCCCTTCAGCACCATGGCCCAGGGTGTGAGGGCCGGACACCCATTCAGTGACATGACCCGGGGTGTGACGGCCAGAAACCCCTTCAGTGACATGACCCGGGGTGTGAGGGCCGGGCACCCCTTCAGTGCCATGGACCTGGGTGTGAGGGCCGGTCACCTGCGACACAGACCTGGGGTTTGAGGGTTGCACCAGTGCCATGAACAGGGGTGTGTGAGGGCTGCCCCTTCAGTGCTAAGGAACTGGGGTGAGGGCTGGGCACCTCAGTACTGAAATGGGGTGTGGCGCCGGGCACCTCACACTGCTGAACCGTGAGAGCGCCCCTTCACATGACTCCGTGTGGCCACCTGTTCTCATGACACTGGGGTGGAAGGGCACCCCTTCATATGACCCGGGGTGTGAGGGCCGGGCACCCCTTCATATGACCCGGGGTGTGAGGGCCGGGCACCCCTTCAGTACCATGACTCGGGGTGTGAAGGCCCTGCACCCCATCAGTGCCATCAACCGGGGTGTGAGGGCCGGGCACCTAATCAGTGCCATGACCCGGGGTGTGAGGTCCGGCCTCCCCTTCAGTGCCATGACCCGGGGTGTGAGGCCCGGGCACGGTTTCAATGACATGACCCGGGGTGTGAGGGCCGGGCACCCTCTCAGTGTCATGAACCAGAGTGTGAGGGCCGGGCACTCCTTAAGTGCCATGAAACAGGGTGTGAGTGCCGGGCACCCATACAGTGCCTTGAACCAGGGTGTGAGGGCCGGGCACCCCTTCACATGACCCGGGGTGTCAGGGCCGCGCAACCCTCCAGCACCATGACCCGGGGTGTGAGGGCCGGGAACCCCATCAGTGCCATGAACCAACCGGGGTGTGAGGGCCGGGCACCCCTTCAGTGCCATGAAACGGGGTGTGAGGGCAGGGCACCCATACAGCATTATGAACCGGGGTGTGAGGGCCAGGCACCCCTTCACATGACCCTTGGTGTAAGGGCCGGGCACCCCTTCAGTGCCCTGACCCGGGGTGTGAGGGTCGTGCACCCTTTCAGTGCCATGAATCAGGGGTGTAGGGCCGGGCACCACTTCAGCACAATGACCCTGGGTGTGAGGGCCGGGCACCCCTCCAGCACCATGGCCCGGGGTGTGAGGGCCGGACACCAATTCAGTGACATGGGCCGGGATGTGACGGCCGGGCTCCCATTCAGTGACATGACCCGGGGTGTGAGGGCTGGGCACCCCTTCAATGACATGACCCGGGGTGTGAGGTCCAGGCACCCTTTCAGTGACATGTCCCGGAGTGTGAGGGCCGGGCACCCCTCCAGCACCATGACCCGGAGTGTGAGGGCCGGGCACCCCTTCAATACTCATGACTCAGGGTGTTGGGGCTTGGCTCGGTGAGTGTCATGAATCAGGTGTGAGGCGGGCACTCCTTAGAACCATGAAACCCAGGGTGTGAGTGCAGACACCCTTACAGTGCGCCTTGAACCAGGGTGTGAGGCAGGCACCCCTTCATGACCCAGGGTGTCAGGGCCGGGCAACCCTCTAGCACCATGACCCGGGGTGTGAGGGCGGGCACCCCCATCAGTGCCATGAACCGGGGTGTGAGGGCCCGGGCACCCCGCTGGTGCTCATGAGGGCAGGGTGTGAGGACAGGGCACTTATGGCACGTTATAGACAGGGGTGTGAGGCCAGGCACCTTCCTGTGACCCTTGGTGCAGGCACCTTCGAGGTGCCCCCTGACCCGAGGGTGGCCGGGCCAGGCACCCTTCAGATGCCATGAATCGGGGTTGAGCGGGCACTTCCAGCTGTGACCCTGGGTGTGAGGCCGGGCACCCTCAGCACCATGGCCGGGTGTGTGCAGGACACCAGTGGTGGCACCAGGCCTGGGTGTGACGGCCGGGCTCTCTCATTCCAATGACATGACCAGTGTGAGGCTGGGCACCCCTTCAATGACATGACCAGGGGTGTGAGGGCCAGGCACCTCTTCAGTACCATGTCTCAGGGTGTTGGGGCTTGGCTCGATTTCAGTGTCATGAATCAGGGTGTGAAGGCTTGGCAGCTCATTCAGTGCCATATGGAGTGGGGTGTGAGGGCAGGCACCCCATCAGTGTCATGAACAGGGGTGTGAGGCGGGCACCTTCAGTGCCATGAATCAGGGTATGAGGCCGGAGCACCCCTTCAGCACCATGACACAGGGGTGTTGGGGCCTGGCTCGATTTCAGTGCATGAATCAGGGTGTGAAGGTCTGGCTCGATTCCAGTGCCATGAATCGGTGTGTGAGCCGAAGCCCCATCCTTTCCGCGGCCAGGATCATGAGGGCAGGGGTGCCTTCAGCACCATAGCCCAGGAATTGAGGGCCGGACACCCGATCAGTGACAAGACGGGCTGTGAGCCAGGCAGCCTTCAGTGACATGACCCGGGGTGTGAGGCGGGCACTTATAGGGTTTTCATGGAGAGCAGGTGTGAGCCGGTCACTCCTTCAGTGGCATGTTTGGGTGTGAGGCCAGGCTGCCTTGGGACATGACCCAGGGCGCGAGGCCGGGCACCCCTCCAGGACCTTGACCCAGGTGTGAGGCCAGGCACCTTCAGTGCCATGAACCGGGGCGTGAGGGCCGGGCACCCCGCTAAGTGCCATGAAGCAGGGGTGTGAGTGCAGACCCCTTCAGCACCATTGGCCCGGGTGTGAGGGCCGGACACCCATTCAGTGACATGACCAGGAGTGTGACAGGAAGAACCCCTTCAGTGACATGACCCGTGGTGTGAGGGCCGGGCACCCTCCAGCACCATCCAGGGTGTGAGGCCGGGCACCATGACACCAGGTGTGAGGCGGGCACCCCTTCAGCACCATACTCCGGGTTGTGAGAGGCGGGCACCCCATCAGTGCCCTGAACCGGTTTAGAGGGCCGGGCACCCCATAATGACATGACCCGGGCTGTACGAACGGGCAGACTCAGTGATATAACCCAGGGTGTGAGGGCCGGCACGCCTCCAGCACCATGCCCCTGGGTGTGAGGGCCGGGCACCCTACAGTGCACCAAACAGGTGTGAGGGCCGGCACCGCTTCACATGACGCGGGTGTGATGGTCGGGCACCTTCAGTGCCATGAATCGGGGTGTGAGGGGCCGGGCACCCCTTCAGCACCATGACCCGGAATTTTGGGGCTTGGCTCGATGTGCCATGAATCGTGAGGGCCTGGCCTGATTTCAGTGCCATGAATCGGGGTGGAGGGCCGGGCACCCCTTCAGTGACATGACCTGGTGTGAGGGCCGGGCACCCTTTCAGTGTCATGACCCGGGTGGTGAGGGGGCCGGGCACCCCTTCATATGACCCGGGGTGTGAGGGGCCGGGCACCCCTTCACATGACGCGGGTGTGATGGTCGGACACCCTTCAGTGCCATGAATCGGGGTGTGAGGGCCGGGCACCCTTCAGCACCATGACCGGAATTTTGGGGGCTTGGCTCGATTTCAGTGCCATGAATCGGGGTGTGAGGGCCTGCCTGATTTCAGTGCCATGACCCGGGGTGTGAGGCCTGGGCACCCTTTCAGTGACATGACCTGGTGTGAGGCCGGGCACCCTTTCGTGTCATGACCCGATGAGGGCCGGGCACCTTCATATGACCCGGGGTGTGAGGGCTGGGCACCCGTTCATATGACCCGGGGTGTGAGGGCTGGTACCCTTTCAGCACCATGACTTGGGGGTGAAGGCCGGGCACCCCATCAGTGCCATGAACTGGGGTGTGATGGCTGGGCACCCCTTCAGTGACATGACCCGGGGAGGAGGGCGGGCACCTCTTTAGTGACATTACCCGGAGGTGAGGCCGGGCACCCTTCAGTGCTTTGAACTGGGGTGTGAGGGCTGGCACCCTTCAGCACCATGACTGGGGTGTGAGGCCGGGCACCCCATCAGTGCCATGAACTGGGGTGATGGCTGGGCACCCTACAGTGCTTTGAACTGGGGTGGAGGCCGGGCACCCCTTCAGCACTATGACCTGGGGTGAGGGCCGGGCACCCCATCAGTGCCATGAACTGGGTGTGATGGCCGGGCACCCCTTCAGTGACATGACCCGGGGAGTGAGGGCCGGGCACCCTTTAGTGACATTACCCGAGTAGGCCGGGCACCCCTTCAGTGCCATGAACACGGGTGTAGTGGGCTGGCACCCCTTCAGTGCCATGAACCGGGGTGTGATGGCCGGGCACCCTTTCAGTGCCCTGAAACGGGGTGAGTGCAGGGCACCCCACAGTGTGTATGAACCGGGGTGTAGCCGGCACCCCTTCCCATGACCTGGGGTGTAATGGCTGGGCAACCCTTCAGTGCCCTGACCCGGGGTGTGAGGGCCGGGTACCCTCCAGCACCATCGCCCGTGGTGTGAGGGCCGGACACCAAATCAGTGACATGAACTGGGGTGTGATGGCCGGGCACACTTAGTGCCATGAAACAGGGTGTGAGGGCCGGGCACCCCATCAGTGCCATGAACCAGGTGTGAGTGCAGGGCACCCTACAGTGTTATGAACCGGGGTGAGGGCCGGGCATCCCTTCCCATGACCCGGGGTGTATGGCCGGGCAACCCTTCAGTACCTGACCCGGGTGTGAGGGCTGGCACCTGCAGCACCATGGCCCGTGGTGTGAGGGCCGGACACCCAGTGACATGACCTGTGAGCCGGGCACCCCTTCAGCACCATGACCTGGGTGTGAGGCCGGGCACCCCATCAGTGCCATGAACCAGGGTGTGAGGGCCGGGCACCCTTCACATGACCCGGGTGTGAGGCCGGGCACCCTTCACATGACCTGGGGTGTGGAGGCCGGGCACCCCTTCACCTGACTCGGGGTGAGGGCCGGGCACCCCATCAGTGCCATGAACTGGTGAGGGCTGGGCACCCTTTCAGTGCCCTGAAACGGGGGTGAAGGCCCGGCACCCCATAAGTGCCATGAACTGTGGTGTGAGGGCCGGGCACCCCTTCAGTGCCATGAACTGGGGTCTGAGGGCCGGGCACCCTTTCAGTGCCCTGAAACGGTGTGAAGGCCGGGCACCACAGTGCTGTGAACCAGGGTGTGAGGCTGGCACCCCTTCACATGACCCGTGGTGTGAGGGCCACCCCTTCAAATGACCCGGGGTGTGAGAGGCTGGCACCCCTTCAGCACCATGACTGGGGTGTGAGGGCGGGCACCCTTCACATGACCCGGGGTGGGGCTGGGCACCCTTTCAGTGACATATCCCGGGTGTGAGAGCCGGCACCTTTCAGTGCCATGAAACAGGGTGTGAAGGCTGGGCACCCCACAGTGCCATGAGTCGGAGTGTGAGGACCGGGCATCCCTTGAGCACCATGACCCCGGGTGTTGGGGCTTGGCTCGATTTCAGTGCCATGAATCGGGGTGTGAGGGCCTGGCTCGATTTCAGTGGCATGAATCGGGGGTGAGGGCCGGGTACCCCTTCACATGACCCGGGGTGTGACGGCCGGTCACCCCTCCAGCCCCATGCCCCGGGTGTGAGGGCCGGGCAACTTATGCCATGAAACGGGGTGTGGAGTGCGGCACCCTTACAGTGCTGTGAACCAGGGTGTGAGGGGCCGGGCACCCCTTCACATGACCTGAGTGAGGGGCTGGCACCCCACTCAGTGCAATGAACTGGGAGTGAGGTCCATGCTCCCTTCAGTGCCATGACCTGGTTTGAGGCCCGGGCACTTTCAGTGATATGACACGGGGTGTGAGGGCCGGGCACCCCTTATGCCATGAAACCGGGTGAGAGTGCCGGGCACCCATACAGTGCTTTGAACCAGGGTGTGAGGGTGGGCACCCTTCACATGACCTGGGGTAGTCAGGCCGGGCACCTCTTACCATTGGGACGGTGGTGGCGGCACCCCATCAGTGCCATGAACCGTGATGAGAGGGCTGCACCTCAGTGCCATGAAACGGTGTGAGGGCAGGGCACCCTACAGTGTTATGGAACAGGGGTGAGGCCGGGCACCCTTCACATGACCCGTGTAAGGCTGGGCACCCTTCAGTGCCCTGTCGCGGGGTATGAGGGCTGGGCACCCTCCAGCACCATGGCTCGGGGTTTGAGGGCAGGGCACCCATTCAGTGACATGCCCCGGGGTTTGAGGGCTGAGCACCCCTCCAGCACCATGACCCGGAGTGTGAGGGCCGGGCACCTCAGTGCCATAAAACTGGGTGTGAAGGCACCCGGACAGTGCTTTGAACTGGGTGAGCGCCGGCACCCCATCACATGACCTGTGGCTGGAACCTTCAGCACCATGACTCGGGGTGTGAGGGCCGCACCCCATCAAAGCCATGAACTGGGGTGTGATGGCCGGGCACCCTTCAGTGACATGACCTGGGGAGTGAGGGCCGGGCACCCTTTAGTGACATGACCCGGGGTGAGGCCGGGGACCCTCCAGCACCATGACCCGAGTGTGAGGGCCGGGCACCCCTTCAGTGCCATGAACACGGGTGTGAGGGCCGGGCATTCCTTTCAGTGCCATGAACCGGTGTGTGAGAGCCGGGCACCCTTTCAGTGCCCTGAAACGGGGTGAAGGCGGGCACCTACAGCTGCTGGTGAACCAGGGTGGGAGGGCTGGGCACTTTCACAGTACCCGGGGTGTGAGGGCTGGCACCCCTTCAAATGACCCGGGTGAGGGCTGGCACCCCTTCAAATGACCTGGGTGTGAGGCTGGGCACCCCTTCAGCACCATGACTGGGGTGTGAGGGCTGGGCACCCCTTCACAGGACCTGTGGTGTCAGGGCGGCACCTCTCCAGCACCATGACCTGGGTGTGAAGGCCGGGCACCCCATAAGTGAACTGTGGTGTGAGGGCCGGGCACCCTACAGTGCTGTGAACTGGGGTGTGAGGCCGGGCACCCCTCACATGACCTGGGTTCAGGGCCGGGCACCCCTCCAGCACCATGACCCGGGGTGTGAAGGCCGGCACCCTTCACAGGACCTGTGGTGTCAGGGCTGGCACTCTCCAGCACCATGACCTGGGTGTGAAGGCCGGGCACCCCATAAGTGCTATGAACCGTGGTGTGGAGGGCCGGCCACCCCTTCAGTGCCATGAACCGCGGTGTGAGGGCCGGGCACCCTTTCAGTGCCCTGAAAGGGGGTGTGAAGGCGGCACCCCTACAGTGCTGTGAACCAGGTGAGGGCCGGGCACCCTTCACATGACCCGTGAGGGCCGGGCACCCCTTCAAATGACCCGTGTGGGGCTGCACCCTTCAGCACCATGACCTGGGGTGTGAGGCTGGCACCCTTCACATGACCCGGGTGTCAGGGCCGGGCACCCTCCAGCACCATGACCCGGGGTGTGAAGGCTGGGCACCCCATAAGTGCCATGAACCGTGTGAGGGCTGGCACCCCTTCAGTGCCATGAACGGGGGTGTGAGGCAGGGCATCCCTACAGTGTTATGAACCGGGGTGTGGCTGGCACCTTCACATGACCCGGGGTGTGGCTGGTTACCCCTTCCTGCCCTGACCCGGGTGAGGGCCGGGCACCCTCCAGCACCATAACCCGTGTGAGGCCGGACACCAATTCAGTGACATGACCCGGGGTGAGGGCTGGGCATCCCTTAGTGACATGACACGGGGTGTGTGGGCCGGCACCTTTCAGTGACATATCCCGGGTGTGAGGGCCGGCACCTTTCAGTGCCCTGAAACAGGGTGTGAAGGCTGGGCACCCTACAGTGCTGAGTCGGAGGTGAGGACCGGCATCCCTTCAGCACCATGACCCGGGTGTTGGGGCTTGGCTCGATTTCAGTGCCATGAATCGGGGTGTGAGGGCCTGGCCTGATTTCAGTGGCATGAATCGGGGTGTGAGGCCGGGCACCTTCAGTTACATGACCCGGGGTGTGACGGCCGGTCACCTCCAGCACCATGCCCTGGGTGTGAGGGCCGGGCAACCCTTATGCCATGAAACGGGGTGTGAGTGCCGGGCACCCTTACAGTGCTGTGAACCAGGGTGTGAGGGCCGGGCACCCTTCACATGACCCGGGGTGTGAGGGCCGGGCACCCTTCACATGACCCGGGGAGGAGGGCCGGGCACCCCATCAGTGCCATGAAAAGGGAGTGAGGTCTGTCCCCTTCAGTGCCATGACCCGTGGTTTGAGGCCCGGGCACCTTTCAGTGATATGACGGGGTGAGGGCCGGGCACCCTATGCCATGAAACTGGTGAGAGCGGGCACCCATAGAGTGAACCAGGTGAGGGTCGGCACCTCATGACCCGGGGTGTGAGGGCCGGGCACCCCTTCACATGACCCGGGAGGAGGGCCGGCACCCCATCAGCGCCATGAGTGAGGTCCGTGCTCCCTTCAGTGCCATGACCTGGTTTGAGGCCCGGGCACCCTTTCAGTGATATGACACGGTGTGAGGCCGGGCACCCCTTATGCCATGAACCGGGGAGAGTGCCGGGCACCCTACAGTGCTTTGAACCAGGGTGTGAGGGTCGGGAACCCTTCACATGACCCGGGTGTCGGGGCAGGCACCCTCTAGCACCATGACCTGGGGTGTAAGTGGCGGGCACCCCATCAGTGCCATGAACAGTGATGAGAAGGCCGGGCACCCCTTCAGTGCCCTGAAACGGGGTGTGAAGGCCGGGCACCCTGCAGTGCTGTGAACCAGTGGAGGGCCGGGCACCCTTCACAGTACCCGGGTGTGAGGGCCGGGCACGCCTAAATGACCTGGGTGTGAGGGCTGGCACCCCTTCAAATGACCTGTGTGAGGGCTGGGCACCTTCAGCACCATGACTCTGGGGTGTGAGGGCCGGCACCCTTCACAGGACCCGTGGTGTCAGGCCGGGCACCTCTCCAGCACCATGACCCGGGGTGTGAAGGGCACCCCATAAGTGCCATGAACCGTGGTGTGAGGCCGGGCACCCCTTCAGTGCCATGAACCGGGTGTGAGGCCGGGCACCCTTTCAGTGCCCTGAAACAGGGTGTGAAGGCCAGGCACCAGTGCTGTGAACCAGGGTGTGAGGGGCCGGGCACCCCTTCACATGACCCGGGGTGTGAGGCCGGGCACCCCTTCAATGACCAGGTGTGAGGCCGGGCATCCCCTTGCACCATGACTTCGGGGTGTGAGGGCCGGGCACCCATTCATGACCCGGGGTGTGAGCGGGCACCCCATTGAACCAGGAAGTGAGGGCCAGTGCCTTCACATGACCAGGGGTGTGAGGGCCGGGGCACCCCTTCAAATGACCCCATGGTGTGAGGCTTGCACCTTCAGCACCATGACTCGAAGTGTGAGGGGCCGGGCACCCTTCACAGGACCAGGGGTGTCAGGGCCAGGCACCCTCCAGCACCATGACCCGGGTGTGAGAAGGCCCGGGCACCCCTCAAAGTGCCATGAACCGTGGTGTGAGGGCGGGCACCCCTTCAGTGCCATGAACCGGGGAGTGTGAGGCGGGGCACCCTTTCAGTGCCCTGGAAACGCAGTGTGAGCCGGGCACCCCTACAGTGCTGTGAACCAGGGGTGTGAGGCCGGGCACCTTCACATGACCCGGTGTGTGGTTGGGGCACCTCGCACCATGACTCGATGTGGGGCCAGGCACCTTCACATGACCCAGGGTGTCAGGACGGGGCACCTCAGCACCGCAGAGGCCAGGGTGTGGTGGACACCCACATAGAAAGTGCCATGAACTGTGGTGTGAGGGTGGGCACGCCTTCAGTGCCATGAAGCAGGGTGTGAGGGCAGGGCACCTCCAGTATTATAGACAGGGTGTGAGGGCCGGCACCCCTCCTGAGACCCAGGGGTGTGAAACAGGCACCCCTTCAGTGCCCTGTCCAGGGTGTGAGGCAGGACCCCTCCAACTGTGGCCGGGGTGTGAGGGCGGACACCAATTCAGTGACAGGCCAGGGGGGTGTGAGGCTGCAGGCATCCTTTAGTGACCATGACCGCAGGTGTGTGGGCCGGGCACCCTTTCAGTTACATATCCCGGGGTGTGAGGCCAGGCTTGCCTCGTGCCCGCAGAGCCTTTGTGAGGCTGAAACTACAGTACCATGAGTCAGGTGTGAGGACCCGGGCATCCTGCAGCACGGCCCCAGGTGTTGTTGGGCTTGCTCCCATTCAGTGCCATGAATCAGAGTGCTTAGGGAGCCTGGCTCATTCCAGTGGCATGAATCAGTGTGAGGCCGGTCACCCCTCCAGCACCATGCCCTGGGTGTGAGGGCCAGGCACCTTAGTGCCATGAACTGGGTGTGAGGGGCCAGTCACTGTCAGTGACATGACCCGGGGTGTGAGGACCCGGGCACTTGGCTAGTGACATGACCAGGTGCAGACAGGCACCTCAGCACCAACAAGGTGCAGTGGGTACCCATTCAGTGACATGGACCCAGGGTGGGACCAGGCTTGCCCAGTGAACCTGGGTGTGAGGGCCGGTCACTCCTTCAGTGACATGACCCGAAATTGTGAGGGCAACGCTAGTGCATGAACCTGGGTGCTGGGCCGGCCACCCTCCAGCACCATGACCCAGGTGTGAGGGCCGGACACCCCTTCCAGTGCCATAGACAGGGTGTGACGGCCGGAAGCACCCTACTCATTGAACATGACTCAGGAGTGTAGGGTGGAGCACCCTTTCAGTGCCATGAAACGGGGTGTGAAAGCCAGGCACCTACAGTGCTGTGACCCAGGGGTGTAAGCCAGGCACCCCTTCACATGACCCCGGGTGTGGGGGCCAGGCACCCCTTCACATGACCCAAGGTGTGAGGGCCAGAGCACATGGTACCATGTTCCGTGGTGTGAGGGGCGGGTACCCCATCAGTGCCCTGAACCGCTTTGTGAGGGCCGGGCACCCCATCAGTGCCATGACCCGGGGAGTGAGGGCCATGCACACCTTCAGTGACATGACCTGGGGTGTGAGGGGCGGTCACCCTTTTAGTGACATGACCCGGGGTGTGAGGGCCGGGGACCCCTCCAGCACCATGACCCGGAGTGTGAGGGCCGGGCACCCCTTCAGTGCCAAGAACAGGGGTGTGAGAGCCGGGCACCCTTTCAGTGCCATGAACCGGGGTGTGAGGGCTGGGCACCCCTTCACATGACCCGGGGTGTGAGGGCTGGGGACACCTTCAGCACCATGACTCGGGGTGTGAGGGCCGGGCACCCCATCAGTGCCATGAACCGGGGTGTGAGGGCCGGGCACCCCATCAGTGCCATGACCCGGGGTGTGAGGGCCGGGCTCCCCTTTAGTGCCATGACCCGGGGAGTGAGTCCCGGGCACCCTTTAAGTGACATGAACCGGGTTGTGAGGGCCGGGGACCCCTTCAGTGACATGACCCGGGGTGTCAGGATCGGGCACCCCTCCAGCACCATGAAACAGGTTGTGTGGGCAGGGAACCTCTACAGTGTTATGAACCAGGGTGTGAAGGCCGGGCACTCCTTCACATGACCCGGGGTGTAAGGGCCGGGCACCCCTTTAGTGACATGACCCGGGGTGTGGAGGCCGTGCACCCCTCCAAAACCATAGCCCGAGGTGTGAGGGCCGGACACCAAATCAGTAACATGACCCGGGGTGTGACGGCCGGTCTCCCCTTCAGTGACATGACCCGCGGTGTGAGGGCTGGGCACCACTTCAGTGACATGACCCGGGGTGTGAGGGCCGGGCACCCTTTCAGTGACATGTCCCGGGGTGTGAGGGCCGGGCACCCCTCCAGAACCATGACCCGGGGTGTTGAGGCTTGGCTCGATTTCAGTGCCATGAATCTGGGTGTGAGGGCCTGGCTCTATTTCAGTGCCATGAATCGGGGTGTGAGGGCCGGGCACCCCATGAGCACTATGACCCAGGGTGTGAGGGCCAGGTACCCCTCCAGCACCATGGCCCGGGATGTGAGGGCTGGACTCCCATTCAGTGACAAGAACCGGGCTGTGACGAACGGGAAGACGTTCAGTGATATAACCCTGGGTGTGAGGGCCGGGCACCCGTTCAGTGCCATGAACCTGGGTGTGAGGGCCGGTCACACATTAAGTGACATGACCCGAAGTGTGAGGGCCGGGTACTCCATTAGGGACTTGACTCGGGGTGCGAGGGTCGGGCACCCCTCCAGCACCATGAACCGGAGTGTGAGGGCCAGGCACCCCTACAGTGCCATGAACCGGGGTGTGAGGGCCGGGCACGCCTTAAGTGCCATGAAACGGGGTGTGAGTGCCGGGCACCCCTTCAGCACCATTGCCCGTTGTGTGACGGCCGGACACCCATTCAGTGACATTG
Source organism: Homarus americanus (assembly GCF_018991925.1). NCBI lineage: Eukaryota > Metazoa > Arthropoda > Malacostraca > Decapoda > Nephropidae > Homarus > Homarus americanus. The sequence goes on along the minus strand of NW_024755031.1, from coordinate 1,964 downwards.
ACCCGGGGTGTGACGGCCAGGAACCCGTTCAGTGACATGACACGGGGTGTGGTGGCCGGGCACCCCTTCAGTGCCATGAACCGGGGTGTGAGGGCCGGGCACCCCTTAAGTGCCATGAAACGGGGTGTGAGTGCAGGGCACCCCTCCAGCACCATGACTAGGGGTGTGAGGGCCGGATTCCTATTCAGTGACATGACCCTGGGTGTGACGGCCAAGCACCCCTTCAGTGACAAAACCCGGGGTGTGAGGGCCGGGTACCCCTCCAGCACCATGCCCCGGGGTGTGAGGGCCGGTCACTCCTTCAGTGACATGACCCGGGGTGTGAAAGCCACACCCTTCAGTGACATGACCGGGGTGTGAGGCCGGGATCCCTCCAGCACCATGACCCGGAGTCTGATGGCCAGGCACCTTCAGTGACATGACCCGGGGTTCAGTATGTGACGCGGCGGGGTGTGAGAGGGACCCCTCCAGCACCATGACCAGTAGTGTGAGGGCCGGGCACCCCTTCAGTGCCATGAACAGGGGTGTGAGGGCCCTGCACCCGTTCAGTGACATGACCCGGGGTGTGAGGGCCGGTCACCCCTTTAGTGACATGACCCGGGGTGTGAGGGCCTGGGACCCCTCCAGCACCATGACCCGGAGTGTTAGGGCCAGGCACCACTTCAGTACCATGAACAGGGGTGTGAGGGCCGGGCACCTCTTCAGTGCCCTGACCCGGGGGGGTGAGGGCCGGGCACCATTTCAGTGCACCATAAAAAGGGGTGTAAGCCCCTGCACCCTACAGTGCTGTAAACACAGGGTGTGAGGCCCGACGCCTTCACATGACCCGGGGTGTGAGCCTGGCACCTTCACATGACCTTGGCGGTGTAAGGCGGGCACCCCTTCCAGTGCCTGACCGGGGGGGTGAGGCCAGGCACCATTTCAGTGCCATGAATCAGGGTGTGAGGGCCTGGCACCCCTTCAACCTGTGACCCAGCAGGGTGTGGGCAGGCACCCCTCCCTTTATAGCCGAGGTGTGGGGCCGGACACCAATTTAGTGACACCGGCCGGGTGTGACAGCTGGTCTCAAGCAGTGACACTTGGCCCAGGGGTGTGAGGGCTGGGCTTACTTTCATTGACATGTCCCAGGGGTGTGAGGTCGGGCACCCTCAGGAACCATGACCCAGCGTGTGAGGGCCAGGCTGCCTTACTCAGTATCATGACTAGGGGTGTGAGAGGGCCAGGCACCCCTTCAGTGTAGTGAACCGGGGTGTGAGGGCCGTGCACCCTTTCCAGTGCCATGAAACAGGGTGTGAGGCGGACAGCCCTGCAGTGCTTCGAACCGGGTTGTGAGACGGGCACCCCTTCACATGAAGCAGGAGTGCGGGTCAGGTACCTTCAGTGCCATGAATCCCAGGGGTGTGGGGCGGGCACCCCTTCCTTTCCCTTGACCGGTGTTGAGGCTTGGGTCGACACAGTGCTATGAATCCCGGGGTGTGAGGGCCTGGCTCATTCAGTGCCATGAATCAGGGGGTGTGAGGCCGGAACACCCCATCAGCACCTACGCATGACCCGGGTGTGAAGGCCTGTGGCACCCTCCCTTTCCCCTTGGCCCACAGTGCTGAGGCGGACACCCATTCCAGCTGAACGGGCCAGGCTATGACAGACAGGCAGACCTTCAGTGACATAACCCGGGGTGTGAGGGCCAGGCACCCTCCAGCACCATGCCCGGGTGTGAGGCCGGTCCTCCTTCAGTGACATGACCAGGGTGTGAGCAACAGGCTTGCTGGGGACGACCCGGGGTGCGGAGACGGGACACCCCTCCCAGCACCACCATGACCCAGGTGTGGACAGGCACCCCTTCAGTGCCATGCTGAGGTGTGAGGAGCCGGGCACGCCTTCAGTAACATGACCCGGGTGTGGGGCGGGCACCCCTTTAGTGATGACATCACTCGGGGTGTGAGGTGGGGATCCCTCCAGCACCA
>NW_024755030.1:0-15301 GCF_018991925.1 Homarus americanus | reverse complement strand
TTAATAATGGTCCTGGTTGTTATAATCATGATCGTGGTTGTTATAATCATAGTCGTGGTTGTTAGTAATCACGGGCGTGGTTATTATATTCATGGTCGTGGTTGTTATAATCATCGTCGTGGCTGTTATAATCATAGTCGTGGTTGTTATAATCAAAGTCAGCGGCATCCGCGGTAGCGGCTGTTATAATCATGGTCGGTTGTTATAATCATAGTCGAGGTTGTTATAACCATGGTCGTGGTTATAACCAGGGGCATGTTGTTATAATCAGAAGTAATGTCACAATCATCTTCTTGGTTGCTATAATCATAGTCGGCGGCATAACACGTTCGTGGTTATAAGTCGTGGTTTTATTATAATTATGGTAGTGGTTATAATCTGCGGCCGTGGTTGTTATAATCATATTCGTGGTTGTTATAATCATGGTCGTGGTTCCTTATAATCATAGTCGTTGTTGTTATAACGCGGTCGTGGGTGCTATAATCATAGTTGTGTGTAATCATGTCGGTTATAACACGGTCGGCGTAGTTACAATCATAGTCGTGGATGTTATAATCATGGTCGTAGTAGCTATAATCATAGTTGCAGTTGTTATAATCATAGACGTAGTTATAATCAGGCGCGTGTGTTGTAGGTGTTATAATCATTGCCGGTTGTGATAATAATAGTAGTGGTTGTCATAATTATAGTCTTGTTATTATAATCATGGTGGAGGTTGTTATAATCATCGTCGTGGTTGTTACAATCATAGTCGTGGTTGTTATAATCATGCTCGTGATTATGATCATGGTCGTAGTTGTTATAACTGGTAATGGTTATGATCATGGTCGTAGTTGTTATAATCATGGTCGTGGGTGTTATAATCATAGTCGTGTTTGTTATAATCATAGTCGTGGTTATTATAATCATCGTCGTGGTTGTTATAATCATGGTCGTGGTTGTTATGATCATAGTCATGGTTGTTATAATCATAGTCGTGGTTGCTATAATCTTGGTCGTGGTTGTTATAATCATAGTTGTGGTTGTTATAATCATAGTCATGGTTGTTATAAACATAGTCGTGGTTATGTTCATGGTCGTAGTTGTTATAAACATATTTGTGGTTTTGATCATGGTCGTAGTTGTTATAAACATGGTAGTTGTTATGATCATAGTCGTAGTTGCTATAATCATGGTCGTGGGTGTTATAATCATAGTCCTGGTTTTTATAATTATAGTCGTTGTTGATATAAACATTGTCGTGGTTATGATCATGGTCGTAGATGTTATAACTGCGGTCGTAGGTGTTATAATCATGGTCGATGTGTTATTATCATAGTCGTGGTTATATAATCATAAACGTGGTTGTTATAATCATGGTCGGTTGTTATAATCATAGTTGTGTTCTTATAATCATGGTCGTGTGTGTTATAATCATAGTCGTGGTTGTTATAATCGCATGGTCGTAGGTGTTATAATCATGGTCGTGGTTGTTATAATCATAGCCGTGGTTGTTATAATCATGGTCGTGGGTTTTATAATCATACGTTGTGGGTTGTTATAATCATGGTCGTGGTGTTATAACTCGCGGTAGTGGTTGTTATAATCATTGTGTTGTTATAATCATGGTCGTGGTTATTTTTTATAATCATAGTTGTGGTTTGTTATAATCATGATGTGATTATAATCATGGTAGTGGTTGTTATAATCATTCGTGATTATTATAAAATCTGGTCGTAATTTGGTATAATCATCGTCGTGGTTGTTATAATCATAAATCGTGGCTGTTATAATCATTGTGGAAGTAGTTTATGATCATAGTCATTGGTTGTTATAATCGCAGTCAGTTTATTATCATGGTCGTGGTTGTTATAATCTATAGTAGTGGTTTGTCGACAATCATAGTCTTGTTTGTTATATTAAGCGGGTCGTGAACATTTATAAATCATCGTAAATGGTTGTTATAATCATCGTGTGGCTGTTATAATCATTGTCGTGGTTATGATCATATATTTATTATAATCCTTAGTTGATAGTTGTTATTATCTTTTGGCGATCAAGTAAGTTTATTTATAATCCTGGTCGTGGTTTATTTACTAATCATAGTCGTGGTTGATATAATCATTGTCGCGGTTATGATCATGAGTGCGTGGTTTATTTATAACCATGATTAAATAGTTGTTATAATCATAAGTGTTTTATTTGATTATTTATCATAATCCTGGATTTGTTTTAATATGGATACGCAAGTTTTCTAAAATGTGATCAATGGTTAATTATAATCGTTCTTCTCGTGGTTTTATAATCCTGTTCGTGGTTGTTATAGTCTGTAGATTCGTGGGTGTATAATCAGTGCGTGGTTGATATAATCATTATTAGTGGTTGTTATAATCATGGTCCGTGGTAGTTATAATCATAGGCGTGGTTATTATATTCATGGTCGTGGTTGTTATAGTCATCGATGTGGTTGTTTATAATCCATGAATAATGGTTGATATAATTATAGTCGAGGTTGTTATAATCATGTTCGTGCTTGTTATAATCGCCAGACCGTGGTTATTTATAATCATAATTGATGGTTGTCATAATCATCGTCTTGGTTGTTTATAACATAAGTCGTGGTTGTTATAATCATGCTCGTGGTTTATTTATTTTTCCATAGTCTAGTTGTTTTAATAATGGTCCTGGTTGTTTATAATCGCCCGGTCGTGGTTGTTATAATCGTTAAGTAGTTTGTTATAATCATGGGTTACAGTTATTATATTCATGGGTCGTGGTTGTTATAATCATCGTCGTGACTGTTATAATCATAGTCATTAGTTGTTATCAATCATGGTCGAGTTTGTTATAATCATGGTCGTGGTTATTTATAATCATGGTCGTGGTTGTTTATAATCGCCAGTCGAGGTTGTTATAACCATGGTCGTCAGTTGTTATAATATAGGCGTGGTTATTTATAATCTTAGTAGTGGTTGTCATAATCATCTTCTTGGATTGTTATATCATAGTCGTGGTTGTTATAATCTGTGTTCGTGGTTATTTATAATCATGGTCGTGGTTGTTATAATCATAGTCGTGGTTGTTATAATCATGGCCGTAGTTTTGTTATAATCATATTCGTGGTTGGTATAATTATAGTCGTGGTTCTTATACTCATAGTCCGTTTGTTGTTATAATCTATGGTCGTGGGTGTTATAATCATAGTTGTGGTTGTTATAATCATGGTCGTGGTTGTTATAATCATGGTCGTGGTAGTTACAATCATAGTCGTGGATATTTATAATCATGGTCGTGGTTGTTATAATCATAGTCGTGGTTGTTCGTAGGTGTTATAATCATTGTATGAAGTAGTTGTTATAATAATAGTAGTGGTTGTCATAATCATAGTCTTGGTTATTATAATCATGGTTGAGGTTATTTATAATCATCGTCATTAGTTTGTTACAATCATAGTCGTGGTTGTTATAATCATGCTCGTGATTATGATCATGATAAATGGTTATTATAATCATACGTTCATAGTTAGAATATAGTCGTAGTTGTTATAATCATGGTAATGGTTATGATCATCAGTCGTAGTTGTTATAATCATGGTCGTGGGTGTTATAATCATAGTCGTGTTTGTTATAATCGCTTAATTAGTGGTTGTTATAATCATCAATGCGTGGTTGTTATAATCATGGTCGTGGTTGTTATGATCAGAGTCGCCAGTTTGTTGTAATCTATGAATACGTGGTTGATATAATCTTGGTCGTGATTGTTATAATCATAGTTATGGTTATTATAATCGTAGTCATGGTTATTATAAACAGTCGTGGTTTTGTTCATGGTCGTAGTTGTTATAAACATATTTTGTGGTTTTGATCATAGAATAGTTATTTATAAACATGGTAGTTGTTACCAGTCATGGTCGTAGTTGCTATAATCTTGGTCGTGGGTGTTATAATGGTCCGGGTTTTTATAATTATAGTCGTTGTTGATACTCAAATATTGTCGTGGTTATGATCATGGTGATGAATGTTATAATCATAGTGCGTAGGTGTTATAATCATGGTCGAAGGTGTTATTATCATGGTCGTAGTTGTTATAATCATAAACGTGGTTTATTTATAATCATGGTCGTGGTTATTTATAATCATAGTTGTGGTTGTTATAATCATGGTCATTATTAGTTTGTTATAATCATAGTCGTTGTTGTTATAATCATGGTCGTAGGTGTTATATTTATGGTCGTGGTTGTTATAATCACGTTCGTGGTTGTTATAATCATGGTCGTGGTTGTTATAATCATAGTCGTGGTTGTTATAATCATGCTGCGTGATTATGATCATGATGATAATTTCGTTTATAATCTTCGTCGTGGCTATTATAATCATTATGCGTGGTTATGATCCATAGTCGTGGTTGTTATAATCATGAATTAAACGTTGTTATTATCATGGTCGTGGTTGTTATAATCCTGGTCATTAGTTTATTTATAATAATCCTGAGTCGTGGTTTGTTATAATCATTGTCGCGGTTATGATCATAGTCGTGGTTGTTGCATAATCATGGTAGTGGTTGTCTGTCATAGTCTTGTTTATAATCATGGTCGTGATTATTATAATCATCATCGTGGTTGTTATAATCATCGTCGTGGCTGTTATAATCATTATCGTGGTTATGATGATCATAGTCGTGTTTGTTATAATCATGTAGATTAATGGTTGTTATTATCATGGTCATTAGTTTATTTATAACCTGGTCGTGGTTGTTATAATCATAGTCGTGAACGAATACTGATAATTTATCGCGGTTATGATTATAGTCGTGGTTATTCTCAATCATGAATCCGTGGATTTATTTATAATCATGGTCGTGGTTATTTATTATCATAGTCCTGGTTGTTTTTAATAATGGTTCTGGTTTTTATAATCGTGATGCGTGCTTGTTATAATTATTCTCGTGGTTTTATAATCCTGTTTCGTGGATTTATTATAGTCATGAGTGGTAGATTATTTAAAAATCAAAATTAGGTAGTTGATATAATCATTGTAAGTGGTTTATTGCAGCTCTCTTGGTCGTGGTTGTTATAATCATGGGCGTGGGTATTACTATTCATGGTCGTGGTTGTTATAATCTATGAATGTGGTTATTTATAATCATAGTCGTGGATTTATTTATAATTGTGGTAGTTTATTTATAATCATGTTCGTGCTTATTATAATCATAGTCGTGGTTATTTATAATCATAGTAGTGGTTGTCATAATCATCAATCTTGGTTGTTATAACATAAGTCGTGGTTATTATAATCATGCTCAAGTAGTTTTGTTTATAATCGTATGGTCGTAGTTTATTTATAATCGCTTGGTCGTGGTTGTTATAATCATAGTCGTAGGTTGTCATAATCATGGTATTGGTTTATTTATAATCATGGTCGTGGTTGTTTATAATAGATAGTGATGTTTGTCATAATCATCGTCTTGGTGGTTTATAATCATATTCGTGGTTGGCCTAATCATGAAGATTAAATTGGTTTGTTATAATGAAACAAAGGGTCGTTTATTATAATGCCAGATAAGTGGTTGATATAATCACTGAACTCACGTGGTTGTTGTTATAATCATAGTCGTGGTTGTTATAATCATAGTCGTGGTTGTTATAATCATGTTCGTGGTTGTTATAATCATGGTCGTTGGTGTTATAATCATAGTCGTGGGTGTTATAATCACAGTCGTGGTTGTTATAATCATAGTCGTGGTTGTCATAATCATGGTATTGGTTGTTATAATCATGGTCGTGGTTGTTATAATCCTATTAGTGGTTATCATAATCATAGTCTTGGTTGTTATAATCATGGGCGTGGTTGTTATAATCATGGTCGTGGTTGCTATGATCATAGTCATGGTTGTTATAATCATAGTTGTGGTTGTTAAAATCATGGTCGTTGTTGTTATAATCATGGTCGTGGTCATGATCATGGTTGTGGTCGTGCGTGTTATAATCTTCGTCGTGGTTGTTATAATCATAGTCGTGGTTGTTATAATCATTGTCGCGGTTATGATCATAGTCGTGGTTATTATAATCATGGTCGTGGTTGTTATAATCATGGTCGTGGTTGTTATTATCATAGGCCTGGTTGTTTTAATAATGGTCCTGGTTGTTATAATCATGATCGTGGTTGTTATAATCATGGTCGTGGTTGTTATAATCATGGGCGTGGTTATTCTATTCATGGTCGTGGTTGTTATAATCATCGTCGTGGCTGTTATAATCATAGTCGTGGTTGTTATAATCATGGTCGTGGTTGTTATATTCATGGTCGTGGTTGTTATAATCATGGTCGTGGTTGTTATAATCATTTTCGTGGTTGTTATATTCATGGTCATGGTTGTTATAATCATGGTCGTGGGTGTTATAATCATAGTAGTGGTTGTTATAATCATAGTCGTGGTGGTTATAATCATGGTCGTGGTTGTTATAATCATAGTCGTGGTTGTTATAATCATGGTCGTGGTTGTTATAATCATAGTAGTGGTTGTTATAATCATAGTCGTGGTTGTTATATTCATGAGTATTGGTTGTTATAATCATGGTCGTGGTTGTTATAATCATAGTAGTGGTTGTCATAATCATCATCTTGAGGTGGTTATAATCATGGAACGTGGTTGTTATAATCATGGTCGTGGTTGTTATAATCAAGGTCGTGTTTGTTATAATCATGAATTCGCGGTTGTTATAATCATAGTCGTGGTTGTTATAATCATAGTCGTGGGTGTTATAATTACGGTCGTGGTTGTTATAATCATGGTCGTGGATGTTATAATCATGGTCGTGGTTGTTATAATCATATTCGTGGTTGTTATAATCATGGTCGTGGTTCTTATAATGATAGTCGTTGTTGTTATAATCATGGTCGTGGGTGTTATAATCATAGTTGTGGTTGTTATAATCATAGTCGAGGTTGTTATAATCATGGTCGTGGTAGTTACAATCATAGTCGTGGATGTTATAATCATGGTCGTAGTTGTTATAATTATAGTCGTAGTTGTTATAATCATGGACGTGGGTGTTATAATCATAGTCGTGGTTGTTCGTAGGTGTTATAATCATTGTCGTGGTTGTTATAATAAAAGTTGTGGTTGTCATAATCATAGTCTTGGTTATTATAATCATGGTTGAGGTTGTTATAATCATCGTCGTGGTTGTTACAATCATAGTCGTGGTTGTTATAATCATGCTCGTGATATTGATCATGATCGTGGTTGTTATAATCATGGACGTGGTTATGATCATGGTCGTAGTTGTTATAATCATGGTCATGGTTATGATCATGGTCGTAGTTGTTATAATCATGGTCGTGGGTGTTATAATCATAGTCGTGTTTGTTATAATCATAGTCGTGGTTAATATAACCATTGTCGTGGTTGTTATTATCTTGGTCGTGATTGTTATAATCATAGTAGTGGTTGTCATAATCATTGTGTTGGTTGTTATAATCATGGTCGTGGTTATGATAATCATGGTCGTGGTTGTTTCAATCATAGTCGTGTTTGTTATAATCATGGTCGTGGTTGTTATAATCATATTCGTGGTCGTCATAATCATAGTCGTGGTTGTCATAATCATGGTATTGGTTGTTATAATCATGGTCGTGGTTGTTATAATCATAGTAGTGGTTGTCATAATCATCATCTTGGTGGTTATAATCATAGACGTGGTTGTTATAATCATGGTCGTGGTTGTTATAATCATCGTCGTGGTTGTTATAATCATGGTCGTGGTTGTTATAATCATTGTCGCGGTTATGATCATAGTCGTGGTTGTTATAATCATGGTCGTGGTTGTTATAATCATGGTCGTGGTTGTTATTATCATAGTCCTGGTTGTTTTAATAATGGTCCTGGTTGTTATAATCATGATCGTGGTTGTTATAATCATGGTCGTGGTTGTTATAATCACGGGCGTGGTTATTATATTCATGGTCGTGGTTGTTATAATCATCGTCGTGGCTGTTATAATCATAGTCGCGGTTGTTATAATCATAGTCGAGGTTGTTATAATCATGGTCGAGGTTGTTATAACCATGTTCGTGGTTGTTATAATCATGGGCGTGGTTGTTATAATCATAGTTGTGGTTGTCATAATCATCGTCTTGGTTGTTATAATCATGGTCGTGGTTGTTATAATCATAGTCGTGGTTGTTATAATCATAGTAGTGGTTGTTATAATCATTTTCGTGGTTGTTATAATCATGGTCGTGGTTGTTATAATCATATTCGTGGTTTGTCATAATCATAGTCGTGGTTGTCATAATCATGGTATTGGTTGTTATAATCATGGTCGTGGTTGTTATAATCATAGTAGTGGTTGTCATAATCATCATCTTGGTGGTTATAATCATAGACGTGGTTGTTATAATCATGGTCGTGGTTGTTATAATCAAGGTCGTGATTGTTATAATCATGGTCGCGGTTGTTATAATCATAGTCGTGGTTGTTATAATCATAGTCGTGGGTGTTATAATTACGGTCGTGGTTGTTATAATCATGGTCGTGGATGTTATAATCATGGTCGTGGTTGTTATAATCATATTCGTGGTTGTTATAATCATGGTCGTGGTTCTTATAATGATAGTCGTTGTTGTTATAATCATGGACGTGGGTGTTATAATCATAGTTGTGGTTGTTATAATCATAGTCGTGGATGTTATAATCATGGTCGTAGTTGTTATAATTATAGTCGTAGTTGTTATAATCATGGACGTGGGTGTTATAATCATAGTCGTGGTTGTTCGTAGGTGTTATAATCATTGTCGTGGTTGTTATAATAATAGTTGTGGTTGTCATAATCATAGTCTTGGTTATTATAAACATGGTTGAGGTTGTTATAATCATCGTCGTGGTTGTTACAATCATAGTCGTGGTTGTTATAATCATGCTCGTGATATTGATCATGATCGTGGTTGTTATAATCATGGACGTGGTTATGATCATGGCCGTAGTTGTTATAATCATGGTCATGGTTATGATCATGGTCGTAGTTGTTATTATCATGGTCATGGGTGTTATAATCATAGTCGTGTTTGTTATAATCATAGTCGTGTTTGTTATAATCATAGTCGTGGTTAATATAACCATTGTCGTGGTTGTTATTATCTTGGTCGTGATTGTTATAATCATAGTAGTGGTTGTCATAATCATTGTGTTGGTTGTTATAATCATGGTCGTGGTTATGATAATCATGGTCGTGGTTGTTTCAATCATAGTCGTGTTTGTTATAATCATGGTCGTGGTTGTTATAATCATCGTCGTGGTTGTTATAATCATGGTCGTGGTTGTTATGATCATAGTCATGGTTGTTATAATCATAGTCGTGATTGATATAATCTTAGTCGTGGTTGTTATAATCATAGTTGTGGTTGTTATAATCATAGTCATGGTTGTTATAAACATAGTGGTGGTTATGTTCATGGTCGTAGTTGTTATTAACATATGTTGTGGTTTTGATCATGGTCGTAGTTATTTATATACATGGTGATTTGGCCTGATCATGGTCGTAGTTGCTATAATCATAGTCGTGGAATTATTTATAATCATAGTCGTGGTTTTTTATAATTATGGTAGTTGATATAAACATTTAGCCATTGGTTATGATCATGGTCGTAGATGTTATAATCATGGTCGAAGGTGTTATCATCATGGTCGTGGTTGTTATAATCATAAACGTGGTTGTTATAATCATGGTCGTGGGTGTTATAATCATAGTCGTGGTTGTTATAATCATGGTCGTAGGTGTTATAATCATGGTCGTGGTTGTTATAATCACATTCGTGGTTGTTATAATCATTGTCGTGGTTGTTATAATCATAGTCGTGGTTGTTATAATCATGGTCGTGGGTGTTATAATCATAGTTGTGGTTGTTATAATCATGGTCCTTTTATATAATCTTGGTCGTGGGAGTTACAATCATAGGCGTGGTTGTTATAATCATGGTCGTAGTTGTTATAATCATAGTCTTAGTTGTTATAATCATGGACGTGGGTGTTATAATCATAGTCGTGGATGTTCGTAGGTGTTATAATCATGGTCGTGGTTGTTATAATCATAGTAGTGGTTGTCATAATCATAGTCTTGGTTATTATTATAATGGTCGAGGATTTTATAATCATCGTCTTGTTTGTTACAATCATAGTCGCGGTTGTTATAATCATGGTCGTGGTCATGATCATGGTCGTAGTTGTCATATTCATGGTCGTGAGTGTTATAATCTTCGTCGTGGTTGTTATAATCATAGTCGTGGTTGTTATAATCATGGTCGTGGTTGTTATAATCATTGTCGCGGTTATGATCATAGTCGTGGTTGTTATAATCATGGTCGTGGTTGTTATAATCATGGTCGTGGTTGTTATTATCATAGTCCTGGTTGTTTTAATAATGGTCCTGGTTGTTATAATCATGATCGTGGTTGTTATAATCATGGTCGTGGTTGTTATAATCATGGGCGTGGTTATTCTATTCATGGTCGTGGTTGTTATAATCATCGTCGTGGCTGTTATAATCATAGTCGTGTTTGTTATAATCATAGTCGAGGTTGTTATAATTATGGTCGTGGTTGTTATAATCATAGTCGTGGTTGTTATAATCATAGTCGAGGTTGTTATAACCATGGTCGTGGTTGTTATAATCATGGGCGTGGTTGTTATAATCTCGGTCGTGGTTGTTATAATCATAGTCGTGGTTGTTATAATCATAGTAGTGGTTGTTATAATCATTTTCGTGGATGTTATAATCATGGTCGTGGTTGTTATAATCATATTCGTGGTTGTCATAATCATAGTCGTGGTTGTCATAATCATGGTATTGGATGTTATAATCATGGTCGTGGTTGTTATAATCATAGTAGTGGTTGTCATAATCATCATCTTGGTGGTTATAATCATAGACGTGGTTGTTATAATCATGGTCGTGGTTGTTATAATCAAGGTCGTGATTGTTATAATCATGGTCGGTTGTCATAGTTGTTATAATCATAGTCGTGGGTGTTATAATTACGGTCGTGGTTGTTATAATCATGGTCGTGGATGTTATAATCATGGTCGTGGTTGTTATAATCATATTCGTGGTTGTTATAATCATGGTCGTGGTTCTTATAATGATAGTCGTTGTTGTTATAATCATTGTCGTGGGTGTTATAATCATAGTTGTGGTTGTTATAATCATAGTCGTGGATGTTATAATCATGGTCGTAGTTGTTATAATTATAGTCGTAGTTGTTATAATCATGGACGTGGGTGTTATAATCATAGTCGTGGTTGTTCGTAGGTGTTATAATCATTGTCGTGGTTGTTATAATAATAGTTGTGGTTGTCATAATCATAGTCTTGGTTATTATAATCATGGTTGAGGTTGTTATAATCATCGTCGTGGTTGTTACAATCATAGTCGTGGTTGTTATAATCATGCTCGTGATATTGATCATGATCGTGGTTGTTATAATCATGGACGTGGTTATGATCATGGTCGTAGTTGTTATAATCATGGTCATGGTTATGATCATGGTCGTAGTTGTTATAATCATGGTCGTGGGTGTTATAATCATAGTCGTGTTTGTTATAATCATAGTCGTGGTTAATATAACCATTGTCGTGGTTGTTATTATCTTGGTCGTGATTGTTATAGTCATAGTAGTGGTTGTCATAATCATTGTGTTGGTTGTTATAATCATGGTCGTGGTTATGATAATCATGGTCGTGGTTGTTTCAATCTTAGTCGTGTTTGTTATAATCATGGTCGTGGTTGTTATAATCATCGTCGTGGTTGTTATAATCATGGTCGTGGTTGTTATGATCATAGTCATGGTTGTTATAATCATAGTCGTGATTGATATAATCTTAGTCGTGGTTGTTATAATCATAGTTGTGGTTGTTATAATCATAGTCATGGTTGTTATAAACATAGTGGTGGTTATGTTCATGGTCGTAGTTGTTATTAACATATTTGTGGTTTTGATCATGGTCGTAGTTGTTATATACATGGTAGTTGTTATGATCATGGTCGTAGTTGCTATAATCATAGTCGTGGGTGTTATAATCATAGTCGTGGTTTTTATAATTATAGTCGTTGTTGATATAAACATTGTCGTGGTTATGATCATGGTCGTAGATGTTATAATCATGGTCGAAGGTGTTATCATCATGGTCGTGGTTGTTATAATCATAAACGTGGTTGTTATAATCATGGTCGTGGGTGTTATAATCATAGTCGTGGTTGTTATAATCATGGTCGTAGGTGTTATAATCATGGTCGTGGTTGTTATAATCACATTCGTGGTTGTTATAATCATTGTCGTGGTTGTTATAATCATAGTCGTGGTTGTTATAATCATGGTCGTGGGTGTTATAATCATAGTTGTGGTTGTTATAATCATGGTCCTTTTATATAATCTTGGTCGTGGGAGTTACAATCATAGGCGTGGTTGTTATAATCATGGTCGTAGTTGTTATAATCATAGTCTTAGTTGTTATAATCATGGACGTGGGTGTTATAATCATAGTCGTGGATGTTCGTAGGTGTTATAATCATGGTCGTGGTTGTTATAATCATAGTAGTGGTTGTCATAATCATAGTCTTGGTTATTATTATAATGGTCGAGGTTTTTATAATCATCGTCTTGGTTGTTACAATCATAGTCGTGGTTGTTATAATCATGGTCGTGGTCATGATCATGGTCGTAGTTGTCATATTCATGGTCGTGAGTGTTATAATCTTCGTCGTGGTTGTTATAATCATAGTCGTGGTTGTTATAATCATTGTCGCGGTTATGATCATAGTCGTGGTTGTTATAATCATGGTCGTGGTTGTTATAATCATGGTCGTGGTTATTATTATCATAGTCCTGGTTGTTTTAATAATGGTCCTGGTTGTTATAATCATGATCGTGGTTGTTATAATCATGGTCGTGATTATGATCATGATCGTGGTTGTTATAATCATGCTCGTGATTATGATCATGATCGTGGTTGTTATAATCATGGACGTGCTTATGATCATGGTCGTAGTTGTTATAATCATGGTCGTGGTTATGATCATGGTCGTAGTTGTTAAATCATGGTCGTGGGTGTTATAATCATAGTCGTGGTTAATATAATCATGGTCGTGGTTATTATTATCATGGTTGTGGTTGTTATAAACATAGTAGTGGTTGTCATAATCATTGTGTTGGTTGTTATAATCATGGTCGTGGTCGTTATAATCATGGTCGTGGTTGTTATAATCATGATCGTGGTAGTTATGATCATAGTCATGGTTGTTATAGTCATAGTCGTGGTTGTTATAATCTTGGTCGTGGTTGTTATATTCATAGTTGTGGTTGTTATAATCATAGTCATGGTTGTTATAAACATAGTCGTGGTTGTTATTATCATAGTCCTGGTTGTTTTAATAATGGTCCTGGTTTTTATAATCATGATCGTGGTTGTTTAAATCATGGTCGTGGTTTTTATAATCCTGTTCGTGGTTGTTATAGTCATGGTCGTGGGTGTTATAATCAAAGTCGTGGTTGATATAATCATGGTCGTGGTTGTTATAACCATGGTCGTGGTTGTTATAATCATGGGCGTGGTTATTATATTCGTAGTCGTGGTTGTTATAATCATCGATGGGGTTGTTATAATGATAGTCGTGGTTGTTATAATTATAGTCGAGGTTGTTATAATCATGGTCGTGCTTGTTATAATCATGGTCGTGGTTGTTATAATCATAGTAGTGGTTGTCATAATCATCGTCTTGGTTGTTATAACATTAGTCGTGGTTGTTATACTCATGCTCGTGGTTGTTATAATCATGGTCGTGGTTGTTATAATCATGTTCGTGGTTGTTATAATCATAGTAGTGTTTGTCATAATCATCGTCTTGGTGGTTATAATCATAGTCGTGGTTGTTATAATCATGGTCGTGGTTGTTATAATCATGGTCGTGGTTGTTATAATCATGGTCGTGGTTGTTATAATTATGGTCGTGGTTGTTATAATCATTGTCGTGGTTGTTATAATCATTGTCGTGGTTGTTATAATCACGGTCGTGGTTGTTATAATCATGGTCGTGGTTGTTATAATCATGGTCGTGGTTGTTATAATCATGGTCGTGGGTGTTATAATCATAGTCGTAGGTGTTATAATCACAGTCGACGTTGTTATATTCATAGTCGTGGTTGTCATAATCATGGTATTGGTTGTTATAATCATGGTCGTGGTTGTTATAATCCTATTAGTGGTTATCATAATCATAGTCTTGGTTGTTATAATCATGGTCGTGGTTGTTATAATCATCGAAGTGGTTGTTTTAATCATCGTCGTGGCTGTTATAATCATTGTCGTGGTTATGATCATAGTCGTGGTTGTTATAATCATGGTCGTGGTTGCTATTATCATGGTCGTGGTTGTTATAATCCTGGTCGTGGTTGTTATAATCATAGTCGTGGTTGTTATACTCATGGTCGTGGTTGTTATAATCATGTTCGTGGTTGTTATAATCATGGGCGTGGTTGTTATAATCATGGTCGTGGTTGCTATGATCATAGTCATGGTTGTTATAATCATAGTTGTGGTTGTTAAAATCATGGTCGTTGTTGTTATAATCATGGTCGTGGTCATGATCATGGTCGTGGTCGTGCGTGTTATAATCTTCGTCGTGGTTGTTATAATCATAGTCGTGTTTGTTCTAATCATTGTCGCGGTTATGATCATAGTCGTGGTTGTTATAATCATGGTCGTGGTTGTTATAATCATGGTCGTGGTTGTTATTATCATAGTCCTGGTTGTTTTAATAATGGTCCTTTTTGTTATAATCATGATCGTGGTTGTTATAATCATGGTCGTGGTTGTTATAATCATGGGCGTGGTTATTATATTCATGGTCGTGGTTGTTATAATCATCGTCGTGGCTGTTATAATCATAGTCGTGGTTGTTATAATCATAGTCGAGCTTGTTATAATCGTGGTCGTCGTTGTTATAATCATGGTCGTGGTTGTTATAATCATAGTCGAGGTTGTTATAACCATGGTCGTGGTTGTTATAATCATGGGCGTGGTTGTTATAATCAAAGTAGTGGTTGTCAGAATCATCGTCTTGGTTGTTATAATCATAGTCGTGGTTGTTATAATCATGTTCGTGGTTGTTATAATCATGTTCGTGGTTGTTATAATTATATTCGTGGTTGTCATAATCATAGTCGGGGTTGTCATAATCATGGTAATGGTTGTTATAATCATGGTCGTGGTTGTTATAATCATAGTAGTGGTTGTCATAATCATCGTCTTGGTGGTTATAATCATAGACGTG
>NW_024755029.1:0-27104 GCF_018991925.1 Homarus americanus | reverse complement strand
GTTATACTCGATCTCGTGCCTTTTGTTATACCTCTATCAGGGATTGTTATAATCGACCACGGGACTTTGTTGTAGTCGATCAGGGACTTTGTCATACTCGATTAGGGTCTTTTGTTATACTCTTCGATCAGGGGCTGTGTTATACTCGCATCATGAACTTTTTGTTATACTCAAACAGGGTACTTTTGTTATGCTTGATTAGGGGCCTTTGGTTTTACTCGACCAGGGACTGTGTTATACTCGATCAGAGGACTTTGTTATACTCTTGGATCAGGGACTTTGTTATACTCGTTCAGGGACATTGTTATACTCTATCAGGGGACTTTGCTGAGAAGGATCAGTGAACGTTGTTATACTCGATCAGGGGCCTTTGTTACAATCGACCAGGGACTGGTTATAATCGATCAAGGACTTTGTTATACTCGACCAGGGAACTTTGTTATACTCCAACTCAGGGGACTTTTGTTATACTCGGGATCAGGGGACTTTGTTATACTGACCAGGGACTTGCTATACTCTCGATCAGGACTTTGTTATACCGAGCAGGACTTTAGTACACCTGATCAGGACTTGTTATACTCTGGATCAGAGTGACTTGTTATACCTCGATCAGGACGTTGTTATACTCGTTCAGGGACATTGTTATACTCGATCAGGGACTTTGTTATACTCGATCATGGGACCTTGTTATACTCGATCAGGGCCTTTGTTACACTCAACAAGGGACTTGTTTATACCCTTTGTTATACTCGATCAGGGGACTTTGTTATTACGATAAGGGACTTCATTATACTCGATCATGGGACTTTGTTATTTTCGACCAGGGCCTTTGTTATACTCGACCAGGGGACTATGTTATACTCGAAAGGGACTTTGTTATACTCGATCATAGGACTTTGTTATACTCGATCAGGTTCCTTTGTTATACTCGATCAGGGACTTTGTTGTACTCGATCAGGGACTTTATTACACTCGATCAGGGGCCTTTGTTATACTCGATCAGAGGACTTGTTATACTCGATCAGGGACTTTGTTTACTCAATCAGGACTTTGTTATGCTCGATTAGGGGCCTTTGTTATACTCGACCAGGGACTTTGTTTATACTCGATCAGAGGACTTTGTTATACTCGATCAGGGGATTTTGTTATACTCGATCAAGGGACTTTATTACACTCGATCAGGGGCCTTTGTTATACTCGACCAGAGGACTTTGTTATACTCGATCAGGGGACTTTGTTATACTCGTTCAGGGACATTGTTATACTCGATCAGGGGACTTTGTTATACTGATCAAGGGACTTTGTTACTCTCGATAGAGGCCTTTGTTATACTCGATTAGGGGACTTTGTTATACTCGATCAGGGCTTTGTTGTTCTCGACAGGGAACTTTGTTATACTCAATTAGGGGACTTTGTTATACTCGATCAGGGGACTTTGTTATACTCGAGCAGGGACTTTATTACATTCGATCAGAGGCCTTTGTTTTCGATCAGGGACTTTGTTATACTCGATCAGGGGACTTTGTTCTACTGATCAAGGAACTTTGTTTTACTCGATCGGGACGTTATACCGATCAGGGGACTTTGTTCTACTGATCAGGAACTTGTTATCTCGATCTCGGGCCTTTGTTATACTCTATCAGGGACTTTGTTACACTCGATCAGGGACCTTTGTTATACTCTATCAGGGTCTTTGTTATACTCGATCAGGGGGCTTTGTTATACTCGACCAGAACTTTGTTATACTCAAACAAGGAACTTTGTTATGTGATTAGGGCCTTTGTTTTCATTGAGGGACTTTGTTATACTCGATCAGAGGACTTTATTCTCGATCACGGGACTTTGTTATAATCGTTCAGGGACATTGTTATACTCGATCAGGGCTTTGCTATACTGTTCAAGGGACTTTGTTACTCTCGATAAGAGGCCTTTGTTATACTCGATCAGTGAACTTTGTTACTCTCGATCAGGGGCCTGTTACAATCGACCAGGGACTTGGTTATACTCGATCAGGGACTTTGTTATATAGGGAACGTTATACTCGAGCAGGACTTTATTACACTCGATCAGGGCCTATGTTATACTCGATCAGAGGACTTTGTTATACTCGATCAGGGACGTTGTTATACTCGTTTAAGGGACTTTGTTAAACTCGATCAGGGGTCTTTGTTATTCTCGACCAGGGGATTTGGTTATACTCGATCAAGGGACTTTGTTATACTCGACCAGGGACTTTGTTATACTCAATCAGGGACTTTGTTATACTCGATCAGGGGACTTTGTTATACTCGACCAGGGGACGGTTTATACTCGATCAGGGAACTTTGTTATATGAGCAGGGGACTTTATTACACTCGATCAGGGGCCTATGTTATACTCGATCAGAGGACTTTGTTATACTCGATCAGGGACGTTGTTATACTCGTTCAGGGCACATCGTTATACTCGATCAGGACTTTGTTATACCGATCAAGGGACTTTGTTACTCCTGTTAAGAGGCCTTGTTATACTCGATCAGGGACCTTTGTTATACTCGATCAGGTGCCTTGTTATACTTTATCAGACTTTGTTATAGTCGATCAGTCAACGGTGTTTACTCGATCAGGGGCCTTTGTTACACTCTCGACCAGGGACTTGGTTATACTCGATCAGCGACTAGTCGATCAGGGACTTTATTATACTCGATCAGGGGACTTTGTTATACTCGATCAGGGGACTTTGTTATACTCGATCAAGGGACTTTGTTATACTCGATCAGGTTCCTTTGTTATACTCGATCAGGGGACTTTATTACACTCGATCAGGGGCCTTTGTTATGCTCGATCAGAGGAATTTCTTATACTCGATCAGGGGACTTTGTTATACTCATCAAGGGACTTTGTTACTCTCGATAAGTTGCCTTTGTTACACTCGATCAGGAGACTTTGTTATACTCCATCAGGGGCCTTTGTTATAGTCGATCAGGGGACTTTGTTATACTCGATTAGGGGTCTTTGTTATACTCGACCAGGGGACTATTTTATACTCGATCAAAGGACTTTGTTATACTCGATTAGGAGACTTTGTTATACTCGATTAGGGGACTTTGTTATACTCGATCAGGGGGCTTTGTTATACTCGACCAGGGAACTTTTTTTACTCAATCAGGGGACTTTGTTATACTCGATCAGGGGGACTTTGTTATACTCGACCAGGGGACTTGCTTATACTCGATCAGGGACTTTGTTATTCACGATCAGGGGACTTTGTTATGCTCGATCATGGGACTATGTTATACTCGACCAGGGGACTTTGTTATACCAGGGGACTTTGTTATACTCGATCAGGGGACTTTGGTATGCTCGATTAGAGACGCATTATACTCGACCAGGGACTTTATTTATACTTTCGATCAGGGGACTGTTATACTCGATCAGGGGACTTTGTTATACTCGATCAGGGGACTTTGTTATACTCGATCAGGGGACTTTATTACACTCGATCAGGGGCCTTTGTTATACTCGATCAGAGAACTTTGTTATACTCGATCAGGGGACTTTGTTATACTCGACCAGGAAACTTTGTTATACTCAATCAGGGGACTTTGTTGTACTCGATCAGGGGGACTTTGTAATACTCGACCAGGGGACTTGGTTATACTCGATCAGGGGACTTTGTTATTCACGATCAGGGGACTTTGTTTTACTCGATCATGGGACTTTGTTATACTCGACCAGGGACTTTGTTATTCTCGACCAGGTGACTTTGTTATACTCGATCATGGGACTTTGTTATACTCGATCAGGGGCCTTTGTTACACTCGACCAGGGGACTACGTTATACTCGATCAAGAGACTTTGTTATACTTGATGAGGGGACTTTGTTAGTCACGATCAGGTGACTTTCTTATACTCGATCATGGGACTTTGTTATACTCGATCAGGGGCCTTTGTTACACTCGACCAGGGGACTACGTTATACTCGATCAAGGGATTTTGTTATACTCGATGAGGGGACTTTGTTATACTCGTTCAGGGGACTTTGTTATTCACGATCAGGGGACTTTGTTTTACTCGATCATGGGACTTTGTTATACTCGATTAGGGGACTTTGTTACGCTCGATTAGGGGCCTTTGATATGCTCGGTCAGAGGACTTTGTTATACTCGATCAGGGGGACTTTGTTATACTCGCCCAGGGGACTTGGTTATACTCGATCAGGGGACTTTGTTATTCACGATCGGGGGACTTTGTTTTACTCGATCATGGGACTTTGTTATACTCGATTAGGGGACTTTGTTATGCCGATTAGGGGCCTTTGTTATGCTTGACCAGGGGACTTTGTTATACTCGATCAGGGACTTTGTTATACTCGATCAGGGGACTTTGTTATACTCGATCAGGGGACTTTCTTATACTCGATCAAGGACTGTTATACTCGATCAGGTTCCTTTGTTATACTCGATCAGGGGGCTTTGTTATACTCGACCAGAACTTTTTATACTCAATCAGGGACTTTGTTATACTTTCGATCAGGAGACTTTATTTGCTCTCGACCAGGGACTTGCTTATACTCGATCAAGCAGGGGACTTTGTTTATTCACGATCAGGACTTTGTTATGCTCGATCATGGGACTATGTTATATAAACACGGACTTTGTTATACTCGATAAAGGACTTTTTATCGATTAGGGGCGCTGTTATACTCGACCAGGGGACTTTGTTATACTCGATCAGGGGACTTTGTTATACCCGATCAGGGGACTTTATTACACTCGAGCAGGGGCCTTTGTTATACTCGATCAGAGGACTTTGTTATAATCGATCGGGGGACTTTGTTATACCCGATGAGGGGACTTTATTACACTCGAGCAGGTGCCTTTGTTATACTCGATCAGAGGACTTTGTTATACTCAATCAGGGGACTCTGTTATAAACGTTCAGGGGACATTGTTATACTCGATCAGGGGACTTTGTTATACTAATCAAGGGAATTTGTTACTCTCGATTTCAGACCTTTGTTATACTCGATCAGGGGACTTTGTTATACTCGATCAGAGGACTTTGTTATACTCGATCAAGGGACTTTGTTATACTCGTTCAGGGGACATTGTTATACTCGATCAGGGGACTTTGTTATACTGATCAAGAGAATTTGTTACTCTCGATAACAGACCTTTGTAATACTCGATGAGGTGCCTTTGTTACACTCGACCAGGGGACTTGGTTATACTCGATCAAGGGACTTTGTTATACTCGATAAGGTGACTTTGTTATACTCGATAAGGGGACTTTTTTATACTCGATGAGGGGGCTTTCTTATACTCGACCAGGGAACTTTGTTATACTCAATCAGGGGACTTTGTTATACTCGAGTAGGGGGACTTTGTTATACTCGACCAGGGGACTTGGTTATACTCGATCAGGGGACTTTGTTATTCACGATTAGGGGACATTGTTTTACTCGATCATGGGACTTTGTTATACTCGACCAGGGGACTTTGTTATACTCGACCAGGGGACTTTGTTATACTCGATCAGGGGACTTTGTTATGCTCGATTAGAGGCCTTTGTTATAGTCGATCAGTCAAAGTTGTTATATTTCGATGAGGGGCCTTGTTAATTTTAATTAGGACTTATTATACTCGATCAAGGGACTTTGCTATACCATCAGGACTCTTGTTATACTTAATCATGGGACTTTGTTATCACGACCAGGGACTTGGTTATACTCGATCAGGGGACCTTGTTATGCATCATGATCAAGGGGCTTTGTTATACCGTTCAGGACATTGTTATACTCGATCAGGGGACTTTGTTATACTGATCAAGGGACTTTGTTACTCTCGATAAGAGACCTTTGTTATACTCGATCAGGGGACTTTGTTATACTCGATCAGGCGCCTTTGTTATACTCTATCAGGGGACTTTCTTATAGTCGATCAGGGGCCTTTGTCATAGTCGATCAGGGGACTCTGTTATACTCGATTAGGGGTCTTTGTTATACTCGACCAGGGGACTATTTTATACTCGATCAAGGAACTTTGTTATACTCGATTAGTAGACTTTGTTATACTCGACCAGGGGACTTGGTTATACTCGATGAGGGGCCTTTGTTATTCACGATGAGGGGACTTTGTTATGCTCGATCATGGGACTTTGTTATACTCGACCAGGGGACTTTGTTATACTCGATCAGGGGACTTTGTTATGCTCGATTAGGGGCCTTTGTTATACTCGACCAGTGGACTTTGTTATACTCGATCAGGGGACTTTGTTATACCCGATCAGGGGACTTTATTACACTCGAGCAGGGGCCTTTGTTATACTCGATCAGAGGACTTTGTTATACTCGATCAGGGGACTTTGTTATACTCGTTCAGGGGACATTGTTATACTCGATCAGGGGACTTTGTTATACCCGATCACGGGACTTTATTACACTCGAGCAGGTGCCTTTCTTATACTCGATCAGAGGACTTTGTTATACTCGATCAGGGGACTTTGGTATACTCGTTCAGGGGACATTGTTATACTCGATCAGGGGACTTTGTTATACTGATCAAGGGAATTTGTTACTCTCGATAACAGACCTTTGTAATACTCGATGAGGGGCCTTTGTTACACTCGACCAGGGGACTTTGTTATACTCGATAAGGGGACTTTTTATACTCGATCAGGGGGCTTTTTTATACTCGACCAGGGAACTTTGTTATGCTCAATCCGGGGACTTTGTTATACTCGAGTAGGGGGACTTTGTTATACTCGACCAGGGGACTTGGTTATACTCGACCAGAGGACTTTGTTATACTCGATCAGGGGACTTTGTTATACTCGTTCAGGGGACATTGTTATACTCGATCAGGGGACTTTGTTATACTGATCAAGGGACTTTGTTACTCTCGATAAGAGACCTTTGTTATACTCGATCAGGGGACTTTGTTATACTCGATCAGGCGCCTTTGTTATACTCTATCAGGTGACTTTCTTATAGTCGATCAGGGAACGTTGTTATACTCGATCAGGGGCCTTTGTTACACTCGACCAGGGCACTTGGTTATACTCGATCAAGGGACTTTGTTATAGTCGATCAGGGGACTTTGTACTACTCGATTAGGGGTCTTTGTTATACTCGACCAGGGGACTACGTTATACTCAATCAAGGGACTTTGTTATACTCGATTAGGAGACTTTGTTATACTCGATTAGGGGACTTTGTTATACTCGATCAGGGGACTTTGTTATACTCGATCATGGGACTTTGTTATACTCGATCAGGAACTTTGTTATACTCGATCAGGGGGCTTTGTTATACTTGATCAGGGGGACTTTGTTATACTCGACCAGGGGACTTTGTTATACTCGATCAGGGACTTTGTTATACTCGATCAGGGACTTTATTACACACACTTTCGATGAGGGGCCTTTGTTATACTCGATCAGAAAACTTTTGTTATACTCGATCCGGGGACTTTGTTATTCACGATCAGGGGACTTTGTTATACTCGATCATGGGACTTTGTTATACTCGACCGGGGGACTTTGTTATACTCGACCAGACGACTTTGTTATACTCGGTTAGGGGACTTTGTTATGCTAGATTAGGGGCCTTTGTTATGCTCGACCAGAGGACTTTGTTATACTCGATCAGAGGACTTTGTTATACTCGATCAGGGGACTTTGTTATACTCGTTCAGGGGACATTGTTATACTCGATCAGGGGACTTTGTTATACTGTTCAAGGGACTTTGTTATACTCGATCAGGGGACTTTGTTATACTCGATCAGGGGCCTTTGTTAAACTCTATCAGGGGACTTTGTTATAGTTGATCAGTAAACGTTGTTATACTCGATCAGAGGCCTTTTTTACACTCGACCAGGGGACTTGGTTATACTCGATCAAGGGAATTTGTTATACTCGACCAGGGAACTTTGTTATACTCAATCAGGGGACTTTGTTATACTCGATCAGGGGGACTTTGTTATACTCGACCAGAGGACTTGGTTATACTCGATCAGGGGACTTTGTTATACTCGAGCAGGGGACTTTATTACACTCGATCAGGGGCCTATGTTATACTCGATCAGAGGACTTTGTTATACTCGATCAGGGGACGTTGTTATACTCGTTCAGGGGACATTGTTATACTCGATCAGGGGACTTTGTTATACTGATCAAGGGACTTTGTTACTCTCGTTAAGAGGCCTTTGTTATACTCGATCAGGGGACTTTGTTATACTCGATCAGGTGCCTTTGTTATACTCTATCAGGGGACTTGGTTATACTCGATCAAGGGACTTTGTTATAGTCGATCAGGGGACTTTGTTATACTCGATTAGGGGTCTTTGTTATACTCGACCAGGGGACTATTTTATACTCGATCAAGGGACTTTGTTATACTCGATTAGGAGACTTTGTTATACTCGTTTAGGGGATTTTGTTAAACTCGACCAGGGGGCTTTGTTATACTCGACCAGGGAACTTTTTATACTCAATCAGGGGACTTTGTTATACTCGATCAGGGGGACTTTGTTATACTCGACCAGGGGACTTGGTTATACTCGATCAGGGGACTTTGTAATTCACGATCAGGGGACTTTGTTATGCTCGATCATGGGACTTTGTTATACTCGACCAGGGGACTTTATTATACTCGATCAGGGGACTTTGTTATAATCTATCAGGGGACTTTGTTATACCTGATCAGGGGACTTTATTACACTCGAGCAGGGGCCTTTGTTATACTCGATCAGAGGACTTTGTTATACTCGATCAGGGGACTTTGTTATACTCGTTCAGGGGACATTGTTATACTCGATAAGGGGACTTTGTTATACTGATCAAGGGAATTTGTTACTCTCGATAACAGACCTTTGTTATACTCGATCAGGGGACTTTGTTATACTCGATCAGAGGACTTTGTTATACTCGATCAGGGGACTTTGTTATACTTGTTCAGGGGACATTGTTATACTCGATCAGGGGACTTGTTATACTGATCAAGGGAATTTGTTACTCTCGATAAGAGACCTTTGTTATACTCGATGAGGGGCCTTTGTTACACTCGACCAGGGGACTTGGTTGTACTCGATCAAGGGACTTTGTTATACTCGATCAGGAGACTTTGTTATACTCGATAAGGGGACTTTTTTATACTCGATCAAGGGGGCTTTTTTATACTCGACCAGGGAACTTTGTTATACTCAATCAGGGGACTTTGTTATACTCGATCAGGGAGACTTTGTTATACTCGATCTGGGGACTTTCGGTATACTCAATGAGGGGCCTTTTTATACTCGAATAGGGGACTTTCTATACTCCAACCAGGGACTTTGATATACGCGATCAGGGGACTTTGTTATACTCAATCAGCGGACTTTGTTATACTCGATGAGGGCCCTTTTTTATACTCGATGAGGGGGCTTTGTTATACGCGATCAGGGGACTTTGTTATACGCGATCTGAGGGACTTTATACTCAACCATAGGACTTTGTTATACTCGATCAGGGGACTTTGTTATACTCAATCAGGGGACTGTTATACTCGATGAGGCCCTTTTTATACTCGATGAGGGCTTTGTTATACTCGACCAGAGGACTTTGTTATACTCAATCAGGGGACTTTGTTATACTCGACCGAGGGACTTTTTATACTTGACCAATGGACTGTTATACTCGATTAGGAGACTTTGTTATTCACGATCAGGGGACTTTTTTATACTCGATTAGGGGACTTTGTTATACTCGATCAGGGGATTTTGTTTTTCACGATCTGGGGACATTTTTATACTCGATCACGGGACTTTGTTATACTCGATCAGGGGACTTTGTTATACTCAATCAGGGGACTTTGTTATTCACGATCAAGGGACTTTGTTTTACTCGATCATGGGACTTTGTTATACTCGATCAGGTTCCTTTGTTATACTCGATCAGGGGACTTTGTTATACTCGATCAGGGGACTTTATTACACACGATCAGGGGCCTTTGTTATACTCGATCAGAGGAATTCATTTACTCGATCAGGGGACTTTGTTATACTGATCAAGGGACTTTGTTACTCTCGATAAGTTGCCTTTGTTATACTCTATCAGGGGACTTTGTTATACTCGATCAGGTGCCTTTGTTATACTCTATCAGGGGACTTGGTTATACTCGATCAAGGGACTTTGTTATAGTCGATCAGGGGACTTTGTTATACTCGATTAGGGGTCTTTGTTATACTCGACCAGGGGACTATTTTATACTCGATCAAGGGACTTTATTATACTCGATTAGGAGACTTTGTTATACTCGTTTAGGGAATTTTGTTAAACTCGACCAGGGGGCTTTGTTATACTCGACCAGGGAACTTTTTATACTCAATCAGGGGACTTTGTTATACTCGATCAGGGGGACTTTGTTATACTCGACCAGGGGACTTGGTTATACTCGATCAGGGGACTTTGTATTCACGATCAGGGGACTTTGTTATGCTCGATCACATGGGAACTTTGTTATACTCGACCAGGGGACTTTATTATACTCGATCAGGGACTTTGTTATAATCTATCAGGGGACTTTGTTATACTGATCAGGGACGTGTTATACTCGATTAGGGGACTTTGTTATACTGATCAAGGGAATTTGTTACTCTCGATAACAGACCTTTGTTATACTCGATCAGGGGCCTTTGTTACACTCGACCAGGGGACTTGGTTATACTCGATCAAGGGACTTTGTTATACTCGATCAG
Source organism: Homarus americanus (assembly GCF_018991925.1). NCBI lineage: Eukaryota > Metazoa > Arthropoda > Malacostraca > Decapoda > Nephropidae > Homarus > Homarus americanus. The sequence goes on along the minus strand of NW_024755029.1, from coordinate 16,389 downwards.
GAGACTTTGTTATACTCGATAAGGGGACTTTTTTATACTCGATCATGGGGCAATTTTATACTCGACCAGGGAACTTTGTAATACTCAATCAGGGGACTTTGTTATACTCGATCAGGGAGACTTTGTTATACTCGACCAGGGGACTTGGTTATACTCGATCAAGGGACTTTGTTATTCACGATCAGGGGACTTTGTTTTACTCGATCATGGTACTTTGTTATACTCGACCAGGGGACTTTGTTATACTCGACCGGGGGACTTTGTTATACTCGATCAGGTAACTTTGTTATGCTCGATTAGACGCCTTTGTTATACTCGACCAGGGACTTTGTTATACTCGATCAGGGGACTTTGTTATACTCGATCAGGGGACTTTGCTGTACTCGATCAAGGGACTTTGTTAAACTCGATCAGTTTCCTTTGTTATACTTCGACTTTGTTATACTCGATCAGGGGACTTTGTTATACTCGATCAGGGGACTTTGTTATACTCGATCAGAGGACTTTGTTAAACTCGATCAGGGGACTTTGTTATACTCGTTCAGGGGACATTGTTATACTCGATCAGGGGACTTTGTTATACTGATCAAGGGACTTTGTTACTCTCGATAAGAGACCTTTGTTATACTCGATCAGGGGACTTTGTTTTACTCGATCAGGGGCCTTTGTTATACTCTATCAGGGGACTTTGTTATAGTCGATCAGGGAATGTTGTTATACTCGATCAGGGGCCTTTGTTACACTCGACCAGGGCACTTGGTTAAACTCGATCTAGGGACTTTGTTATAGTCGATCAGGGGACTTTGTACTCCTCGATTAGGGGACTTTGTTATACTCGATCAGGGGACTTTCTTATTCACGATCAGGGGACTTTGTTATACTCGATCATGGGACTTTGTTATACTCGATCAGGGGACTTTGTTATGCTCGATTAGGGGCCTTTGTTATACTCGACATGGGGACTTTGTTATACTCGATCAGGGGACTTTGTTATACTCGATCAGGGGACTTTATTACACTCGATCAGGGGCCTTTGTTTTACTCGATCAGAGAACTTTGTTATACTCGATCAGGGGACTTTGTTATTCACGATCAGGGGACTTTGTTATACTCGATCATGGGACTTTGTTATACTCGATCAGGGGCCTTTGTTACACTCGACCAGGGCACTTGGTTATACTCGATCAAGGGACTTTGTTATAGTCGATCAGGGGACTTTGTACTACTCGATTAGGGGTAGTTGTTATACTCGACCAGGGGACTACGTTATACTCGATCAAGGGACTTTGTTATACTCGATCAGGGGACTTTCTTATACTCGATCAGAGGACTTTGTTATACTCGATCAGGGGGACTTTGTTATACTCGACCAGGGGTCTTGGTTATACTCGATTAGGGGACTTTGTTATTCACGATCAAGGGACTTTGTTTTACTCGATCATGGGACTTTGTTATACTCGATCAGGTTCCTTTGTTATACTCGATCAGGGGACTTTGTTATACTCGATCAGGGGACTTTATTACACACGATCAGGGGCCTTTGTTATACTCGATCAGAGGAATTCATTTACTCGATCAGGGGACTTTGTTATACTGATCAAGGGACTTTGTTACTCTCGATAATTTGCCTTTGTTATACTCTATCAGGGGACTTTGTTATACCTGATCAGGGGACTTTATTACACTCGAGCAGGGGCCTTTGTTATACTCGATCAGAGGACTTTGTTATACTCGATCAGGGGACATTCTTATACTCGTTCAGGGGACATTGTTATACTCGATAAGGGGACTTTGTTATACTGATCAAGGGAATATGTTACTCTCGATAACAGACCTTTGTTATACTCGATCAGGGGACTTTGTTATACTCGATCAGAGGACTTTGTTATACTCGATCAGGGGACTTTGTTATACTTGTTCAGTGGACATTGTTATACTCGATCAGGGGACTTTGTTATACTGATCAAGGGAATTTGTTACTCTCGATAACAGACCTTTGTTATACTCGATCAGAGGCCTTTGTTACACTCGACCAGGGGACTTGGTTATACTCGATCAAGGGACTTTGTTATACTCGATCAGGAGAGTTTGATATACTCGATAAGGGGACTTTTTTATACTCGATCAGGGGGCTTTTTTATACTCGACCAGGGAACTTTGTTATACTCAATCAGGGGACTTTGTTATACTCGATCAGGGAGACTTTGTTATACTCGACCAGGGGACTTGGTTATACTCGACCAGGGGACTTGGTTATACTCGATCAGGGGACTTTGTTTTACTCGATCATGGTACTTTGTTATACTCGACCAGGGGACTTTGTTATTCTCGATCAAGGGTCTTTGCTGTACTCGATCAAGGGACTTTTTTGTACTCGATCAGTTTCCTTTGTTATACTCGATGAGGGCGACTTTGTTTTACTCGATCAGGGGACTTTGTTATACTCGATTAGAGGACTTTGTTAAACTCGATCAGGGGACTTTGTTATACTCGTTCAGGGGACATTGTTATACTCGATCAGGGGACTTTGTTATACTGATCAAGGGACTTTGTTACTCTCGATAAGAGACCTTTGTTGTACTCGATCAGGGAACTTTGTTACACTCGATCAGGGGCCTTTGTTATACTCTATCAGGGGACTTTGTTATAGTCGATCAGGGAATGTTGTTATACTCGATCAGGGGCATTTGTTACACTCGAACAGGGCACTTGGTAATACTCGATCAAGGGACTTTGTTATAGTCGATCAGGGGACATTGTACTACTCGATTAGGGGACTTTGTTATACTCGATCAGGGGACTTTGTTATTCACGATCAGGGGACTTTGTTATACTCGATCATGGGACTTTGTTATACTCGATCAGGGGACTTTGTTATGCTCGATTAGGGGCCTTTGTTATACTTGACCAGGGGACTTTGTGATACTCGATCAGGGGACTTTGTTATACTCGATCAGGGGACTTTATTACACTCGATCAGGGGCCTTTGTTATACTCGATCAGAGAACTTTGTTATACTCGATCAGGGGACTTTGTTATTCACGATCAGTGGACTTTGATATACTCGATCATGGCACTTTGTTATACTCGATCAGGGGCCTTTGTTACACTCGACCAGGGCACTTGGTTATACTCGATCAAGGGACTTTGTTATAGTCGATCAGGGGACTTTATACTTCTCGATTAGGGGTATTTGTTATACTCGACCAGGGGACTACGTTATACTCGATCAAGGGACTTTGTTATACTCGATCAGGGGACTTTCTTATACTCGATCAGAGGACTTTGTTATACTCGACCAGGGGGACTTTGTTATACTCGACCAGGGGACTTGGTTATACTCGATTAGGGGACTTTGTTATTCACGATCAGGGGACTTTGTTTTACTCGATCATGGGACTTTGTTATACTCGATCAGGTTCCTTTGTTATACTCGATCAGGGGACTTTGTTATACTCGATCAGGGGACTTTATTACACATGATCATGGGCCTTTGTATCACTCGATCAGAGGAATTCATTTACTCGATCAGGGGACTTTGTTATACTGATCAAGGGACTTTGTTACTCTCGATAAGTTGCCTTTGTTATACTCGATCAGGGGACTTTGTTATACTCGATCAGGGGCCTTTGTTATAGTCGATTAGGGGACTTTGTTATACTCGATTAGGGGTCTTTGTTATACTCGACCAGGGGACTATTTTATACTCGATCAAGGGACTTTGTTATACTCGATTAGGAGACTTTGTTATACTCGATTAGGGGACTTTGTTATACTCGATCAGGGGGCTTTCTTATCCTCGACCAGGGAACTTTTTATACTCAATCAGGGGACTTTGTTATACTCGATTAGGGGGACTTTGTTATACTCGAGTAGGGGGACTTTGTTATACTCAATCAGGGAACTTTGTTATGCTCGATTAGGGGCCTTTGTTATACTCGACCAGGGGACTTTGTTATACTCGATCAGGGGAATTTGTTAATACCGATCAGGGGACTTTATTACACTCGAGCAGGGGCCTTTGTTATACTCGATCAGAGGACTTTGTTATACTCGATCAGGGGACTTTGTTATACTCGTTCAGGGGACATTGTTATACTCGATCAGGGGACTTTGTTATACTGATCAAGGGACTTTGTTACTCTCGATAAGAGACCTTTGTTATACTCGATCAGGGGACTTTGTTATACTCGATCAGGGGCCTTTGTTATACTCTATCAGGGGACTTTGTTATAGTCGATCAGGTAATGTTGTTATACTCGATTAGGGGCCTTTGTTACACTCGACCAGGGCACTTGGTTATACTCGATCAAGGGACTTTGTTATAGTCGATCAGGGGACTTTGTACTACTCGATTAGGGGTCTTTGTTATACTCGACCAGAGGACTACGTTATACTCGATCAATGGACTTTGTTATACTCGATTAGGAGACTTTGTTATACTCGATTAGGGGACTTTGTTATACTCGATCAGGGGACTTTGTTATTCACGATCAGGGGACTTTGTTATACTCGATCAGGGGACTTTGTTATACTCGATCAGGGGACTTTGTTATTATACTCGACCAGGGGACTTTGTTATACTCGATTAGGGGACTTTGTTATGCTAGATTAGGGGCCTTTGTTATACTCGACCAGGGGACTTTGTTATACGCGATCAAAGGACTTTGTTATACTCGATCAGGGGGCTTTTTTATACTCGTTCAGGGGACATTGTTATACTCGATCAGGGGACTTTGTTATACTGTTCAAGGGACTTTGTTACTCTCGATAAGAGGCCTTTGTTATAGTCGATCAGGGGACTTTGTTATACTCGATTAGGGGCCTTTGTTATACTCTATCAGGGGACTTTGTTATAGTCGATCAGTAAACGTTGTTATACTCGATCAGAGGCCTTTGTTACACTCGACCAGGGGACTTGGTTATACTCGATCAAGGGAATTTGTTATACTCGACCAGGGAACTTTGTTATACTCAATCAGGGGACTTTGTTATACTCGATCAGGGACTTTGTTATACTCGACCAGGGGACTTGGTTATACTCGATCAGGGGACTTTGTTATACTCGATCAGGGGACTTTGTTATACTCGATCAGGTGCCTTTTTATACTCTATCAGGGGACTTTGTTATAGTCGATCAGTCATCGGTGTTATACTCGATCAGGGGCCTTTGTTACACTCGACCAGGGGACTTGGTTATACTCGATCAAGGGACTTTGTTATAGTCGATCAGGGGACTTTGTTATACTCGATTAGGGGTCTTTGTTATACTCGACCAGGGAACTTTTAATACTCAATCAGGGGACTTTGTTATACTCGATCAGGGGGACTTTGTTATACTCGACCAGGGGACTTGGTTATACTCGATCAAGGGACTTTGTTATAGTCGATCAGGGGACTTTGTTATACTCGATTAGGGGTCTTTGTTATACTCGCCCAGGGAACTTTTTATACTCAATCAGGGGACTTTGTTATACTCGATCAGGGGGACTTTGATATACTCGACCAGGGGACTTGGTTATACTCGATCAGGGGACTTTGTTATTCACGATCAGGGGACTTTGTTATGCTCGATCATGGGACTTTGTTATACTCGACCAGGGGACTTTGTTATACTCGATCAGGGGACTTTGTTATACTCTATCAGGGGACTTTGTTATTCCCGATCAGGGGACTTTATTACACTCGAGCAGGGGCCTTTGTTATACTCGATCAGAGGACTTTGTTATACTCGATCAGGGGAATTTGTTATACTCGTTCAGGGGACATTGTTATACTCGATAAGGGGACTTTGTTATACTGATCAAGGGAATTTGTTACTCTCGATAACAGACCTTTGTTATACTCGATCAGGGGACTTTGTTATACTCGATCAGAGGACTTTGTTATACTCGATCAGGAGACTTTGTTATACTCGTTCAGGGGACATTGTTATACTCGATCAGGGGACTTTTTTATTCTGATCAAGGAAATTTGTTACTCTCGATAACAGACCTTTGTTATACTCGATCAGGGGCCTTTGTTACACTCGACCAGGGGACTTGGTTATACTCGATCAAGGGACTTTGTTATACTCGATCAGGAGACTTTGTTATACTCGATAAGGGGACTTTTTTATACTCGATCAGGGGGCTTTTTTATACTCGACCAGGGAACTTTGTTATACTCAATCAGGGGACTTTGTTATACTCGATCAGGAGACTTTGTTATACTCGACCAGGGGACTTGGTTATACTCGATCAAGGGACTTTGTTATTCATGATCAGGGGACTTTGTTTTACTCGATCATGGTACTTTGTTATACTCGACCAGGGACTTTGTTATACTCGACCGGGGACTTTATTATACTCGATCAGGGACTTTGTATGCTCGATTAGAGGCCTTTGTTATACTCGACCAGGGGACTTTGTTATACTCGATCAGGGGACTTTGTTATACTCGATCAGGGGACTTTGCTGTACTCGATCAAGGGACTTTGTTATACTCGATCAGCTTCCTTTGTTATACTCGATTAGGGCGACTTTGTTATACTCGATCAGGGGACTTTGTTATACTCGATTAGAGGACTTTGTTAAACTCGATCAGGGGACTTTGTTATACTCGTTCAGGGGACATTGTTATACTCGATCAGGGGACTTTGTTATACTGATCAAGGGACTTTGTTACTCTCGATAAGAGACCCATGTTATACTCGATCAGGGGACTTTGTTATACTCGATCGGGGGCCTTTGTTATACTCTATCAGGGGACTTTATTATAGTCGATCAGGGAATGTTGTTATACTCGATCGGGGGCCTTTGTTACACTCGACCAGGGCACTTGGTTATACTCGATCAAGGGACTTTGTTATAGTCGATCAGGGGACTTTGTACTACTCGATTAGGGGTCTTTGTTATACTCGACCAGAGGACTACGTTATACTCGATCAAGGGACTTTGTTATACTCGATTAGTAGACTTTGTTATACTCGATTAGGGGACTTTGTTATACTCGATCAGGGGACTTTGTTATTCACGATCAGGGGACTTTGTTATACTCGATCATGGGACTTTGTTATACTCGATCAGGGGACTTTGTTATGCTCGATTAGGGGCCTTTGTTATACTCGACCAGGGGACTTTATTACACTCGATCAGGGGCCTTTGTTATACTCGATCAGAGAACTTTGTTATACTCGATCAGGGGACTTTGTTATTCACGATCAGGGGACTTTGTTATACTCGATCAGGGGACTTTGTTATACTCGATCAGGGGCCTTTGTTACACTCGAAGAGGGCACTTGGTTATACTCGATCAAGGGACTTTGTTATAGTCGATCAGGTTACTTTGTACTACTCGATTAGGGGTCTTTGTTATACTCGACCAGGGGACTACGTTATACTCGATCAAGGGACTTTGTTATACTCGATCAGGGGACTTTGTTATACTCGATCAGGGGACTTTATTACACTCGATCAGGGGCCTTTGTTATACTCGATCAGAGGATTCTTGTTATATCGGATCAGGGGACTTTCTTATACTCTGACCAGGGACTTGGTTACTCGATCAGGGGACTTTGTTATTCACGATCAGGGACTTTTGTTTTACTCGGATCATGGACTTGTTATACTCGATAAGGACTTTTGTTATGCTCGATTAGGGCCTTTGTTATACCTTTCGACCAGGGGACTTTGTGGTTGTACTCGATCAGGACTCTTGTTATACTCGATCAGGGGACTTTGTTATACTCGATCAATGGACTTTGTTAATCTCGATCAGGTTCCTTTGTTATACTCGATCAGGGGACTTTGTTATACTCGATCAGGGAACTTTGTTATACTCGATCAGAGGACTTTGTTATACTCGATCAGGGGACTTTGTTATACTCGTTCAGGGGACATTGTTATACTCGATCAGGGGACTTTGTTATACTGATCAAGGGAATTTGTTACTCTCGATAACAGACCTTTGTTATACTCGATCAGGGGCCTTTGTTACACTCGACCAGGGGACTTGGTTATACTCGATCAAGGGACTTTGTTATAGTCGATCAGGGGACTTTGTTATACTCGTTTAGGGGTCTTTGTTATACTCAAAAAGGGGACTACGTTATACTCGATCAAGGGACTTTGTTATACTAGATTAGGAGACTTTGTTATACTCGATTAGGGGACTTTGTTATACTCGATCAGGGGACTTTGTTATTCACGATCAGGGACTTTGTTATACTCGATCATGGGACTTTGTTATACTCGATCAGGGGACTTTGTTATGCTCGATTAAAGGCCTTTGGTATACTCGATCAGGGGACTTTTGTTATTCGATCTGGGGACTTTGTTATGCTCGATCATGGGACTTTGTTGCTCTCGACCAGGGGACTTTGTTATACTTTTCGATCAGGGGACTTTATTGCTATCAGGGGACTTTTTGTTATATGCCTGCCCGATCAGAGACTTTGTGCACTCGAGCAGGGGCCACTTTATTTCGATCAGAGGACTTTGGTATACTCGATCAGGGGACTTTGTTACTCTCGTTCAGGGGACATTGTTACCTCGATAAGGGGACTTTGTTATACTGATCAAGGGAATTTATTTACTCTCGATAACAGACCTTTGTTATATGACTCGATCAGGGACTTTGTTATCTCGATTAGAGACTTTGTTATACTCGATCAGGGACTTTGTTATACTCGTTCGGGGACATTGTTATACTCTCGATCAGGGACTTTGTTATACTCGATCAATGGACTGTTAATCTCAGTCAGGTTCCTTTGTTATATACTCGATCAGGGACTTTGTTATACTCGATCGGGACTTTATTACACACGATCAGGGCCTTTGTTATACTGATCAGAGACTTTGTTACTCGATAAGTTGCCTGTTATACTCGATCAGAAGACTATGTTATACTCGATCAGGGACTTTGTTATTCACGACCAGGGACTTTGTTATACTCGACAGGGGACTTGTTATACTCGATCAGGGACTTTGTTATGCTCGATCAGGGACTTTATTACTCGATCAGGGACTTTGCTGTACTCGATCAAGGGACTTTGTTATACTCGATCAGTTTCCTTTGTTATTCTCGATCAGGGCGACTTTGATATACTCGATCAGGGACTTTGTTATACTCGATCAGAGGACTTTGTTATACTCGATCAGGAGACTTTGTAATACTCGTTCAGGGACATTGTTATACTCGAACAGGACTTTGTTATACTGATCAGGACTTTTCACTCTCGATAAGAACTTTGTTATACTCTATCAGGACTTTGTTATACTCGATCAGGGCCTTTGTTATATCTCTATCAGGGAACTTTGTTATAGTCGATCAGGAACGTTGTTATACTCGATCAGGGCCTTTGTTACACTCTCGACCAGGCTCTTCGTTATACTCGATAAAGGGACTTTGTTATAGTCGATCAGGGACTTTGTACTACCCGATTAGGGTCTTTTGTTATATTCGACCAGGGACTACGTTATACTCGATCAAATGGACTTTGTTATACTCGATTAGGAACTTTGTTATACTCGATTAGGGACTTTGTTATACTCGATCAGGGGACTTTGTTATTCACGATCAGGGACTTTGTTATACTCGATCATGGGACTTTGTTATACTCGATCAAGGGACTTTGTTATGCTCGATTAGGGCCTTTGTTATGCTCGATCAGGGACTTTGTTATTCACTATCAGGGGACTTTGTTATGCTCGATCATGGGACTTTGTTATACTCGACCAGGGACTTTGTTATACTCGATCAGGGGACTTTGTTATACTCTATCAGGGACTTTGTTATACCCGATCAGGGACTTTATTACACTGGAGCAGGGCCTTTGTTATACTCGATCAGAGGACTTTGTTATCTCGATCAGGGATTTTGTTATACTCGTTCAGGGACATTGTTATACTCGATAAGGGGACTTTGTTATACTGACCAAGGAATTTGTTACTCTCGATAACAGACCTGTTATACTCGATCAGGGACTTTGTTATACTCGATCAGAGGACTTTGTTATACTCGATTGACTTTGTTATAGTCGTTCAGGGACATTGTTATACTCGATTAGGGGACTTTGTTATACTGATCAAGGGAATTTGTTACTCTCGATAACAGACCTTTGTTATACTCGATCAGGGCCTTTTCGACGGGGACTTGGTTATACTCGATCAAGGGACTTTGTTATACTCGATCAGGAGACTTTGTTATACTCGATAAGGGACTTTTATACTCGATCATGGGGCATTTTATACTCGACCAGGAACTTTGTAATACTCAATCAGGGGACTTTTATACTCGATCAGGGGACTTTGTTATGCTCGATTAGGGGCCTTTGTTATAGTCGATCAGGGGACTTTGTTATTCACGATCAGGGACTTTGTTATGCTCGATCATGGGACTTTGTTATACTCGACCAGGGGACTTTGTTATACTCGATCAGAGAACTTTGTTATACTCTATCAGGGACTTTGTTATACCCGATCAGGGGACTTTATTACCTCGAGCAGGGCTTTGTTATACTCGATCAGAGGACTTTGTTGTTACTCGATGAGGGACTTTGTTATTCGATCAGGGGACTTTGTTATGCTCGATCATGGGACTTTGTTATACTCGACCAGGGACTTTGTTATACTCGATCAGGGGACTTTGTTATACTCTATCAGGGGACTTTGTTATACCCGATCAGGGGACTTTATTACACTCGAGCAGGGCCTTTGTTATACTCGATGACTTTATACTCGATCAGGGGACTTTGTTATACTCGTTCAGGGGACATTGTTATACTCGATAAGGGGACTTTGTTATACTGATCAAGGGAATTTGTTACTCTCGATAACAGACCTTTGTTATACTCGATCAGGGGACTTTGTTATACTCGATCAGAGGACTTTGTTATACTCGATCAGGGGACTGTGTTATAGTCGTTCAGGGGACATTGTTATACTCGATTAGGGGACTTTGTTATACTGATCAAGGGAATTTGTTACTCTCGATAACAGACCTTTGTTATACTCGATCAGGGGCCTTTGTTACACTCGACCAGAGGACTTGGTTATACTCGATCAGGGACTTTGTTATACTCGATCATGGGGCTTTTTTATACTCGACCAGGGAACTTTGTAATACTCAATCAGGGGACTTTGTTATACTCGATCAGGGAGACTTTGATATACTCGACAAGGGGACTTGGTTATACTCGATCAAGGGACTTTGTTATTCACGATCAGGGGACTTTGTTTTACTGGATCATGGTACTTTGTTATACTCGACCAGGGGACTTTGTTATACTCGACCGGGGGACTTTGTTATACTCGATCAGGGGACTTTGTTATACTCGATCAGGGGACTTTGCTGTACTCGATCAAGGGACTTTGTTATACTCGATCAGTTTCCTTTTTTATACTCGATGAGGGCGACTTTGTTATACTCGATCAGGGGACTTTGTTATACTCGATCAGAGGACTTTGTTATACTCGATCAGGGGACTTTGTTATACTCGTTCAGGGGACATTGTTATACTCGATCAGGGAACTTTGTTATACTGATCAAGGGACTTTGTTACTCTCGATAAGAGACCTTTGTTAAACTCGATCAGGGGACTTTGTTATACTCGATCAGGGGCCTTTGTTATACTCTATCAGGGGACTTTGTTATAGTCGATCAGGTAATGTTGTTATACTCGATCAGGGGCCTTTGTTACACTCGACCAGGGCACTTGGTTATACTCGATCAAGGGACTTTGTTATAGTCGATCAGGGGACTTTGTACTACACGATTAGGGGTCTTTGTTATACTCGACCAGAGGACAACGTTATACTCGATCAAGGGACTTTGTTATACTCGATTAGGAGACTTTGTTATACTCGATTAGGGGACTTTGTTATACTCGATCAGGGGACTTTGTTATTCACGATCAGGGGACTTTGTTATACTCGATCATGGGACTTTGATATACTCGATCAGGGGACTTTGTTATGCTCGATTAGGGGCCTTTGTTATACTCGATCAGGGGACTTTGTTATTCCCGATCAGGGGACTTTGTTATGCTCGATCATGGGACTTTGTTATACTCGACCAGGGGACTTGGTTATACTCGATCAAGGGACTTTGTTATAGTCGATCAGGGGACTTTGTACTACTCGATTAGGGGTCTTTGTTATACTCGACCAGGGGAATAGGTTATACTCGATCAAGGGACTTTGTTATACTCGATTAGGAGACTTTGTTATACTCGATCAGGGGACTTTGTTATTCACGATCAGGGGACTTTGTTATACTCGATCATGGGACTTTGTTATACTCGATCAGGGGACTTTGTTATGCTCGATTAGGGGCCTTTGTTATACTCGATCAGGGGACTTTGTTATTCCCGATCAGGGGACTTTGTTATGCTCGATCATGGGACTTTGTTATACTCGACCAGGGGACTTTGTTATACTCTATCAGGACTTTGTTATACCCGATCAGGGGACTTTATTACACTCGAGCAGGGGCCTTTGTTATACTCGATCAGAGGACTTTGTTATACTCGATCAGGGGACTTTGTTATACTCGTTCCGGGGACATTGTTATACTCGATCAGGGGACTTTGTTATACTGATCAAGGGAATTTGTTACTCTCGATAACAGACCTTTGTTATACTCGATCAGGGGCCTTTTTTACACTCGACCAGGGGACTTGGTTATACTCGATCAAGGGACTTTGTTATACTCGATCAGGAGACTGTGTTATACTCGATAAGGGGAATTTTTTATACTCGATCAGGGGGCTTTTTTATACTCGACCAGGGAACTTTGGTATACTCAATCAGGGAACTTTGTTATACTCGATCAGGGAGACTTTGTTATACTCGACCAGGGGACTTGGTTATACTCGATCAAGGGACTTTGTTATTCACGATCAGGGGACTTTGTTTTACTGGATCATGGTACTTTGTTATACTCGACCAGGGGACTTTGTTATACTCGACCGGGGGACTTTGTTATACTCGATCAGGGGACTTTGTTATGCTCGATTAGACGCCTTTGTTATACTCGACCAGGGGACTTTGTTATACTCGATCAGGGGACTTTGTTATACTCGATCAGGGACTTGCTGTACTCGATCAAGGGACTTTGTTATACTCGATCAGTTTCCTTTTTATACTCGATGAGGGCGACTTTGTTATACTCAATCAGGGGACTTTGTTATACTCGATCAGAAGACTTTGTTATACTCGATCAGGGGACTTTGTTATACTCGTTCAGGGGACATTGTTATACTCGATCAGGGGACTTTGTTATACTGATCAAGGGACTTTGTTACTCTCGATAAGAGGCCTTTGTTATACTCGATCAGGGGACTTTGTTAAACTCGATCAGGGGCCTTTGTTATACTCTATCAGGGGACTTTGTTATAGTCGAAAAGGGAACGTTGTTATACTCGATCAGGGGCCTTTGTTACACTCGACCAGGGGACTTGGTTATACTCGATCAAGGGACTTTGTTATAGTCGATCAGGGGACTTTGTACTACTCGATTAGGGGTCTTTGTTATACTCGACCAGGGAACTAGGTTATACTCGATCAAGGGACTTTGTTATACTCGATTAGGAGACTTTGTTATACTCGATTAGGGGACTTTGTTATACTCGATCAGGGGACTTTGTTATTCACGATCAGGGGACTTTGTTATACTCGATCATGGGACCTTGTTATACTCGATCAGGGGCCTTTGTTACACTCAACCAGGGGACTTGGTTATACTCGACCAGGGGCCTTTGTTATACTCGACCAGGGGACTATGTTATACTCGATCAGGTTCCTTTGTTATACTCGATCAGGGGACTTTGTTATACTCGATCAGGGGACTTTATTACACTCGATCAGGGGCCTTTGTTATACTCGATCAGAGGACTTTGTTATACTCGATCAGGGGACTTTGTTATACTCGATCAAGGGACTGCGTTATGCTCGATCACTGGACTTTATTACACTCGATCAGGGGCCTTTGTTATACTCGATCAGAGGACTTTGTTATACTCGATCAGGGGACTTTGTTATACTCGTTCAGGGGACATTGTTATACTCGATCAGGGGACTTTGTTATACTCGAGCAGGGGACTTTATTACATTCGATCAGCGGCCTTTGTTATACTCGATCAGAGGACTTTGTTATACTCGATCAGGGGACTTTGTTCTACTGATCAAGGAACTTTGTTATACTCGATCTCGTGCCTTTGTTATACTCTATTAGGGGACTTTGTTACACTCGATCAGGGACCTTTGTTATACTCTATCAAGGGACTTTGTTATACTCGATCAGGGGAATTTGTTATAATCGACCAGGGGACTTTGATGTAGTCGATCAGGGTACTTTGTCATACTCGATTAGGGGTCTTTGTTGTACTCGATCAGGGGGCTTTGTTATACTCGACCAAGGAACTTTGGTATACTCAAACAGGGGACTTTGTTATGCTTGATTAGGGACCTTTGTTTTACTCGACCAGGGGACTTTGTTATACTCGATCAGAGGACTTTGTTATACTCGATCAGGGGACTTTGTTATACTCGTTCAGGGGACATTGTTATACTCGATCAGGGGACTTTGTTATACTGTTCAAGGGACTTTGTTACTCTCGATAAGAGGCCTTTGTTATACTCGATCAGGGGACTTTGTTATACTCGATCAGGGGCCTTTGTTATACTCTATCAGGGGACTTTGTTATAGTTGATCAGTGAACGTTGTTATACTCGATCAGGGGCCTTTGTTACAATCGACCAGGGGACTTGGTTATACTGGATCAAGGGACTTTGTTTTACTCGACCAGGGAACTTTGTTATACTCAATCAGGGGACCTTGTTATACTCGATCAGGGGGAATTTGTTATACTGGACCAGGGGACTTGGTTATACTCGATCAGGGGACTTTGTTATACTCGAGCCGGGGACTTTAGTACACTCGATCAGGGGCCTATGTTATATTCGATCAGAGGACTTTGTTATACTCGATCAGGGGACGTTGTTATACTCGTTCAGGGGACATTGTTATACTCGATCAGGGGACATTGTTATACTCGATCAGGGGAGTTTGTTATACTGATCAAGGGACTTTGTTACTCTCGATAAGAGGCCTTTGTTATACTCGATTACGGGACTTTGTTATACTCGATCAGAGGGCTTTGTTATTCTCGACAGGGAACTTTGTTCTACTGATCAAGGAACTTTGTTATACTCGATCTCGTGCCTTTGTTATACTCTATCAGGGGACTTTGTACACTCGATCAGGGACCTTTGTTATACTCTATCAGGGGACTTTGTTATACTCGATCAGAGTACTTTGTTATACTCGTTCAGGGGACTTTGTTATACTCGTTCAGGGGACATTGTTATACTCGATCAGGGGACTTTGTTATACTGATCAAGGGACTTTGTTACTCTCGATAAGAGGCCTTTGTTATACTCGATTAGGGGACTTTGTTATACTCGATCAGGGGGCTTTGTTATTCTCGACAGGGAACTTTGTTATACTCAATTAGGGGACTTTGTTATACTCGATCAGGGACTTTTGTTATACTCGAGCAGTTATAGTCGATCAGTCAACGTTGTTATACTCGATCAGGGGCCTTTGACACGCCTCGACCAAGGGGACTTGGTTATACTCACGATCAAGGGACTTGTTACATAGTTGATCAGGGACTTTGTTATACTCGATTAGGGGTTTTGTTATACTCGACCAGGGACTTCAATTTTTATACTTTTCGACCAAGGGACTTTGTTATACTCGACCAGGGACTTGGTTATTCTCGATCACGGGACTTTGTTATTCACGATCAAGGGGACTTTGTTATACTCGATCATGGGACTTTGTTATACTCGACCAGGGACTTTGTTATACTCTACCGAGGACTTTGTTATACTCGATCAGGGAGACTTTCTTATACTCTCCAATTAGGGGCCTTTGTTATATGCTCGACCAGGGACTTTGTTATACTCGATCAGGGACATTCTTATACCCGATCAGGGGACTTTATTCTACTTTCGATCAGGGGCCTTTGTTATACTCGATCCAGAGTGCTGTTATACTTTCGATCAGGGGACTTTGTTATATACTCTATTCAGGGGACATTGTTATGCTCTCGATCAGGGGACTTTGTTATACTTGATCAGGGGGACTTTGTTATACTCGACCAGGGGACTTTGTTATACTCTACCAAAGGGGCTTTAATTATACTCGATCATAGGACTTTGTTATGCTCGATTAGGGGCCTTTGTTATACTCGACCAGAATTTGTTATATACTCGATCAGGACTTTGTTATACTCGATCCGGGGACTTTATTACACTCGATCAGGGGCCTTTGTTATACTCGATCAAAGGACTTTGTTATACTCGATCAGGGACTTTATTTATATACTCGTTCAGGGGACAT